>NC_049982.1:1554872-1571545 GCF_000003815.2 Branchiostoma floridae
GCCACTTTTTGTCGGTCCCTTGGGTATTTTATCTACAAGTTGCCACCTCTATACAGAGGCCACCTGTCTATAGTGGCCAAATTTGCCCGGTCCCTTGAGTGGCAGCTATAGACAGGTTAGACTGTACTGTGTAGTAGGAGCGTTTGTTTTCTTCAAGCTGTAAAACTGTTAAACTGTTTTACTTTGTATGCAATCAGCCATCGAGCCTAATCTTATTTTAGTTTAACAACTTCCTGCCAGACTCGGAAGATACGATTGAACCTTGTTCGAGGATTTCTTTTCGGAGGTCAGTCTGTTCATACCCTGGCTCTGAGAGTGTTTTATTGGGCTGAAACTCTGGCAGTTCAAAGTTACTTACAATTTGAATGTTCAAAATTTATGTCAAACAACAACAGCACAGGAAACACCTACATTTGCTCTGGGGAAAATACAGCACTTTTCTTTCCAGTCCAGTGATAGAAATGTGGCCACTATATAGACAGGTGGTCACTATAGAGAAAATGCTGATCTGTTGACTGGGAGCAATACGCTACACATGATTTCAGTACACTGATCTTAACTTATATATAAACATTGCACAGGTAAGCCAATTGTTTGGATGTACAATTAAGTTCAAATGATTCTGAAGAGAAATATTGATGAGAAAATAATCATTTTCACCACTGTCTAACTTATAATTACGTATCAAAACTAAACGCAAACTGTCTAACTAACGCACCTTTCGCCGACTTGATCAAAGGGCCGCCGGCTATCATTCAAACACGGCTGTTGATTAGACTTAGAGTTTCAAACAGTCGTGAGCCAGTTGACAGCGAGCTTCATGCTACGTGATGTATTACATTGCTTGGACCTTCTTTCCCACAGCGGTGCTTCTACAAAATATTTAGACTGTAACACTGAGTCCCGCATGTTTTATAGAATAGAATTTGACGCAGAACAGCGTTTTTTGCCAGGCATTTTTCCTGAAACATGTCCGTGGGAATATCAGCGAGGCGGCGACGCAGGGCTATCAGACCGTCAACAAAAGTCGCACGGCGCTAGCGGTATAAATAAGCCCTTCAACTAATTATAAGGATGGCAACTCGGACAATATTTACAAGTACTGTTGAGCTAAGGAAAGTTTGTTGTTTATGAGGTTTTAGTTGTCTTTGAAACTTTGACCCGAAATATTTTAAGTCAAACTGCTGAAGAGAAGTAAGTGACTACTACGATCATCGTAGATATGACCCTAAAAAAAGGATAAAAGAAGCATTCTCAATAGTCTAAAATGCAAGGACTGCGGCCCCCGGGCCACTGTCCGACGCTTTGAAAAAATCCTGGCGAGAAGTCTGTACAGCCCGAGTCTTCAAGTTACCGTATTGTGTGGTCCCGCTTATGAATATTAATTAGCCTTCGTTTTCCCCTTCGCTGATTGGCTGAACCATTAATTGAATCAACTCTTCCTGTCGGCTAGACGCAGGTGCAGATGTCGGCTCCGTGGGGTGAACGTCCGAAAGGTCACGGCATGTAGAACGAAAGAAAAACAATTTCCCCTAAAAAAAGTGCTGTAATTAAGCCTTTTACAGTACTTTATGCCAAAAATTTTACTTGCATCATTTTATCAACTATCTTATGCCTATCTATACCAAATGTTAGGTCATTCACTTGTAATGGCAGGGTACAGGGGGGCAAAATATATTGTTATAAGACCGTCAACAACAGTCGCACGGAGCTAACAGCGCAGTGAAAATACCATCGCTAGCGTTTCAACTTCGGCTGATAAGTTATAAGTACTGTTGAACTCAGTAACGTTAAAGTTTGTTTTTAGTTGCCTTTGACGGTTTGA
Source organism: Branchiostoma floridae (assembly GCF_000003815.2). Classification (NCBI taxonomy): domain Eukaryota; kingdom Metazoa; phylum Chordata; class Leptocardii; order Amphioxiformes; family Branchiostomatidae; genus Branchiostoma; species Branchiostoma floridae. The sequence goes on from NC_049982.1 coordinate 1,556,698, forward strand.
CCTGAAATACTGTTACGCTAAACTCCTGAAGAGAAGTTAAGTGACTGCTGTGATTATTACAGAAATGCCCCTAAAACTGATACAATAAGCCTTCTGAATAGCCTAAAGTGCAAGAGTTTCAGGCGGGCTTCGCCACCCTGGGACCCCCAACGGGGCTCTGCCCCTGGACCCTGCCGGGCCGGGGCCTTCGGCGTTCTTCGGCGGCCCCCGAAAAAAATTCTGGCGGGAACACTGCCGTATATACGGAATCGTGGGGCCCCGCTTATGAATATTAATTAGCCTTCGCTCTTCGCGCACAGGTGTGGACTCCGTGCGGGGTCACGGAAGGTCACGCCAGGAGGCTAAAAGAAAACAAATTACCCCTCAGAAAAGTGCCCAAATTAATTATTTTAGAGTAGTTTATGTCCAAACTTTTACTTGGATCATTTTACCAACTATCTAATGCCTATCTACACCAAATGTCAGGCCATTCCATTGTAAGACCAGGGTACAGGGGGACAATATATTTTATTTTGGTCAAAACATGACCTTTAAACCTCAATAAAATCATTTTAGAGGCAGATATGAAAAAAATGAGAAAAAAGCATCAAGGTATTGGCCCATTCTACCCCTGTGCCAAATTTCAGGTCATTCGGTCCAGGAACGACGGAGATGAATCACTTTGAAGATTTGACAGGAGAAAGAAGAAAGAAAGAAAGAAAGAAACATTACGAATACAATATATTTCACCATACTATGTATGGCTGAAATATAAAAATCAGGCTGGTGTGACTGGGGCATCAATCATTGGTAAAGACGTGCGAACAAAAGTAATAGATGGAGTCGCTAACCTCAGGCACAGCCTCGTAATCAGGCGTGACAGGGGATGACGTGTGCCCCGTGGGTATAGGGTTACAAACATGGCGAAGGAAACGGAAGTGACGAAATGAAGAACGGCCACTGTGACGTCATGGGTAACGAAGTCTAAATGTATGAAGGGTCATCGACTCATCGTTAGTATATGCACTAGAGACAATAATTTCGTGACAATTACTTCGTGACAATTCTGCCAGAAGAAGCAAAGACGATAGAGTTGACAGTCCAGTGGGAAAAGAGGTGCACAAGGTACAAAGCAGGAAGCAAATAAGTACCAAGACCTGCTGCAGATTCGCAGTACGCCAAATAAAGAAGTAGGATGCGGGGATTTCACTTCACAGTCAGCTTGGAAGTTACTGACAGCACTAGGTAGTCTCTACCAGACTGTCGCCTGGCCAAATAAGAGGACTTTGACCATGTTAGGAATAAAAGCATAGTTGGAGTGAATTGGCCTAGGAATGTCGTAAACTGTACTCCGTCGAAATCGGATAAGAGAGAAAAAAGTTCGAAAAATGCATGATATGCTAGGTCAGGCCATCATCTCCTAGTATACAGAACGGTAGAGAAATTTCCGTTTGAAGAACAAGGTCTCCTGCGTATTGCATTAGCTATGCTTTGAATGAGCTCATGACTTGGGCCATGCTTTGCGGTGGAGACACCTGGCGAGACTAGTCAGTCACTGCAGTTAAGTTTCTAGTGACCTGTTATACTGCAGAGCTGGATGTTCGCGCAAGGCGTTGCCTCTGGAAAGTAAGCCCAAAGTATGACTAGATCTAATAATTATCTAAAACAAAAATTTATGCTGCAAGTAAAACAGTTTTTCCGAAGACAACATCTTATCCATAATACATTATGACCAACATGAGAGAGAGATAAACACATATTTGACAATGGGGCCGAACATTGACTTCATCATCATCATCATCATCATCATCATCATCATCATCATCATCATCATCATCATCATCATCATCATCATCATCATCATCATCCTTTATTGATTTCAACATAGCAGACATAATAGCAGCCTGAATAGCGTTGAAATTTACAACATAAAAACCGTATATATACAATAAGAAACAATATACTAAAGTAGTAAACAACATCTCCGACGTTAAGTAGCCATTGTCACTACCTACGTGTCTACAGTCTTGTTGTACAGCTTGATGGATGTGTGCAAGAAAGAGTTCTGAAGTCTTTTAGTTCTAGCTGGGGGGATGGAGAAAGTGTTTTTGTTTCTCAGTGATCGTCCCGTGGCAGTTGATCTGGAAGGTGGAACCATGTCGTGTAGGGGATGGTCAACATCCAACATTTGTGTGAAAAGTTTGACAGCTGCATCCTCGCGTCGCGACTGGAGGGTGGGTAGGTCGGGCACATCGCGCCTGCCCGCTCGGCTGATGATCCGTAGAGCCCGCTGTTGGACTCTCTGCATTGCGCGTTTCTGTTCCTTCCTACAGCCTACCAGGAGGACATTACCGTACTCGAGGACGGGGCGCACGAGGGGCACGTAGATAGTCACTAGGTCGGCGACACTGGTCCCTTGCTTTGCAAGTAGTCTTTCAATGAATGACTAAATGTACAGACTTCTTGAAGGCCTCTCAAGGAAGGCGCTGTGCATCAGTCTGGTTTCTCCTGATGTTATCTGCCTGGACAGTGTGCATCTCCAGCTGGATCCGTTATGTGCAAGGTCACCCCTCGATATCAAGATATGAAATTTCTGATTTGGAATTTGTGCTTTTGAATTATTGCAAAATTTCACTCGGCGTACCAAAAAGCTCTGTCAACGCCGCGGTCAGGGGTGAGCTAGGAGTTTTCCCACTTTATATTGATTCACAGACACAGATGATAAAATACTGGCTTAGGTTACATAATCTCCCAAATGACAGACTTGTAAAGAAAGCATATAATACTTCTGTTGAGCTACAACAAGACTGGGCTGTGCATGTGCAAGATATGTTAAGTAGACATGGTTTCCAAAATGTTTGGCTTAATCCTGCTGTTAATGCCAACCGTTTTGGAAATATATTTAAGAACCGTCTGCAAGACACGTTTCTCTCTGGTTGGAGACGAGAATTAAGAAGTTTTAACAAACTCAGTACTTATTGTAAAATCAAAAAAGAATTCTGTTTCGAAAAATATCTTTCATCTGTTCAAAACAAATTGTTTAGAAATAACCTAAGGAGACTAAGGATTAGTGCACACACCTTACAAATTGAAAAGGGCCGACCCTACAACATACCAGCCAATGAGAGACTTTGTCCCACATGCCATAAAGACATAGATGGATTGTTCGACTTATGAAGAAGACCGTCAAAAGTTATTTCAAAATATTGTATGTAAGTCCGAAATTGTACTACCACATGCTAGGTCAGAGGTATTCCATTTGATATCATCATGTCCTGTTCATATATCTGCCTACGTAGGCCAATTTATTTACAACTCATTACAAAAACGAGATAATGCTTTATGATACTTACTAGATTGTTTATACTGTTATATTATATTACATTAGTTGTTAGTTATTTGTATTAGTATATAGTTGTTCACATTGCCATACATTGTAACTGTTACAATTGTTGCGCAATAAAGTTATTCATTCAGATACTTCAGGTGCAGTCTCACTACACTGCGTCAAGCTTGCGTCACTATGGGGTTCGTTCAATTCGTCACTGTTTTGATATTTTCTCCGTTTTTTTTTATAATTTAGATATTGCGTATGACTTAGAAGACCACAAAATACACAATCATCATCATCATCATCATCATCATCATCATCATCATCATGGCAGGGTATTGTCACTCTCTGTGTCTGTATCTGTATCTTTATAGCCGGTATAACCGCCGTTCGGCGTAACACACCAGCTTCGCAGGCACGCGGCGCGGCAGCAGCTGGTTATATTACACCGAACAACATGTCACACGTAACTTTAGCACATCTATCTGCAAGCGTTCTTTAAAGCTATCCAGAGAAGATGCCCCTACTGTGCTTGGTGATAACAAATCTCTCTGAGGAAGCCATCCCTTGAACTGTTCCAGACTCTTCTGCATCTTGCAGTCTGTAGCCAGGTGGGACCTAGGTGTTTCTGCAGGTTGTCTCTCCGCAAAAAGTAAGAAAATTCGTTCTTTACCTCTGAAATTTCCGAAAAATCTCGTTGAGTATCTCTCGAACCCCGCATTGACGCAAGTGCAGTGACAGTGTACCTTTCGATTCCCACCTGCAGCATGTTTGAAACGCAGCAGTAAAGACGGCTTAAGGGGATAATCAATGCTTCATTTTCCTCTTGCCAACTTTTCGGAACGGCTACTTCTACAGCGCCTGCTTTAGCACAATCCACGTTGATTTGGATAAAAGCCAATATGTTATTTTCTTATACAGTTACAGTCACGCAATTGAAGTGGTTTGCAATAAATAACTGGGGTCACACCGTGTCGAATCGCCGGGATTGGCAATAAAGCTTGCATGAAAGACCTCGGCACCTGCAATACGGGCTCGTCACAAGTCTGAAACGTTATAACCAGACTCAGCAGGCGGCCGTGCGTGTGTCAGGGTCGGCCGCGTCTGTTCCACAGGGTGGGTCACACGTGCGGACATATAAGAGTTGCGACTGCGAAAAACAAGGTACGAATGTACAGATTATCAAAACAATCTTATAAAGAAAAGGAATATCTTAAGATTGCCAATGTACGCCACAGATCTAACATCACAAAAGTAAGAATCAGTTGCCACAAATTACGAATCGAACATTTATGCAATTACCAAGAAGCGAGAGGAAGTCGAATGTCCTAGAATAGATTAGACGCATATCTGCATTACATAGATGTGTATGATTGTTTCCATTGTTACATGTATGTGTTTCTTACCATGTGACCTGTACTCAGCCCAGTGGGGCAAAAATGTGCAATAAAGATTGCATTCATTCATTAAAGCCCGTATCAATTCCGTAATATGTAATTCTTAGTCTCTATCAGGCTCCGCAGGTCACTGTAAAAATTGTAGAAATCAGACGAATATACACACATAACATGCCAGAGGACTTAGCTGACCAAGGAGTATGGTTTGCGACCCAGCTCACTCGTCTGGCATATTATCTGTCTATATTTGTCGGCGATTTCTGTAATTTTTCCAGCCACCTGTGGAGCCTGGTAGAGGCTTATTAGACTTCAATACGGAATTCATATGGACTTTAATATATACGCACGTGTGAACCCACCTCCACATCGTGTCATCACGATCAATCCCGGGGATGATGGTGAGATGAAGGTAACAGGCGCGGTTATCCGGCCGGGACGGAGAATCGATACAGACATGATAGCCGCCATGTTGTTTTCATTGAGGGCACGACCTGACATGACCTCGTTGACTCCCCGGTCGAGGATTGAGGATGTCGTAATACCCCCCTCACATTAGGCGAAAATCGATCGGACGACGATTCTGCGAGCTCTAAATTACGAGAAGGTATGCTTCCTCGTAATAGAGCTTTTAAAATAGAGCTCGCAGAATCGTCGTCCGATCGGTTCTCGCCTAATGTGAGGGGGGTATTGTGGCGAGAGCTCGGCGAGCGATACAGGAAGGCCGGCAGAAATTATGCTAACTCTAACCCTGACATAGGCAATGAAGGTCAGAAGAACTCGTGTTAACCGCAAGCCGAACACAATGGCTCCGTAGGCGCTACTATACATAACCGAACAAAATCATCCAAATCCTTGTGGTGAATTTTATTCTAAAAATCCATTCAAAATAACGGACAATTTATTGTGTGGAGTCTTGCGGCAGATTTTCGGAATTTAAAAAACACACAACATTCTACTGAAAAGCTACCACATCAGCTGGAACTCGGCTACTAGTGAAGAAAGTTCGATATCTTAACTTCGCGCAGCGACACTGGCCGCAAAACTGCTGGGAACTTCCAGACGCAGCTCGTACTTTGTAATGCCGGGAAAAACTTTATCCTGCTGTATGTTCTCCGCGACCTGCATGGATAAGTTTCCGTGAATATTTGGTCGGCGAATGACTATAAAACGTCTCTATGGCGGTTTGCCATCTTCTACAGAGAGATAATAACTGGTTCACTTGGTACTGCAACAATGTGTCACCGCTAACAGTGCAGTCCCAAACTCAAAGTATCGACAGTGACAGAACGCCACCAAAACGTTCAACTTGGCTCTTGGAAAAATACGTGGCTGTGAACGAAGAACTTTATCATTCAGATACATATTAAGTTTCATTTTCAGACGCATGGTTGAGATTCTGTCAGGACCACCCGTGAGTTAAGGTGCACTCTCACTGCACTTGTGTCAAGCTTGCGTCACTGCGGGGTTCGTTCACTGCGTCACTGTTTTGTTATTTGCTTATTTTGTATGATTTAGATATTGCGTTATACGTAAAAGTATGTCTTTGTCTTAGAAGATGACAAAATACACAAAACGTAAGAAAATTCGTTCTTTATCTCTGAAATTCGTATTTCTTTTTTTTGAGTATTTTTCGAACCCCACAGTGACGCAAGCGTGACGCAAGTGCAGTGAGATCGAGTGCACCTTAAATTCCCTGCCATAGGAGACGGTTGTCTCTGATTGCGTTACTGTTGCTGCGGCTTCCCGGAGAACGCGTCAGGACACATCGCTATCACGCGGCGGTTTCACTTATAGGGCCTTCACACTGATACCAATTTAGCTGGAATCAAGCAGAACCAGTCGGCATGAAGAATTTGCAAAATTCGTGCCACATTCCATGGAAATTAGGGAATTCCAAATGGACCTTATAGCCCCTTCACACGAGATGGAATGGCACCAAGAATGGGAAGAAGTATCTGGAACGCAGTGAGAATTTCTAAAATGAACTAAGAAAACCCAGAAATGTACAAGGAATAGTCATTCTGACGGCAGTCTGGCTGATTCCGCTTCTCGTGTGAAGGGCCTTCAGTGAAGGAAAGACTGGAGTGTTCACGCGCCAGGGAACAAGTGCGCGTACTGAGCCCTGAAAACAGAAGGGGACACAGTCAGGGATAAAATAGAAAAGACGCGACAGGAGAAATACTCGTACCACTGGGTACGGCGGTACGGCTGTACCCAGTGGTACGTCGTACGTAAGTACGTACGTACGGTCGTGTACGAATAAGTGCAAAAAGCTAGGCAAAACTAATGGCCTCGAACTAATATCACTGTGGGCAAAAAAATTAAGCAAAAAGTCGTCGCGGAAACATCTGTGTAAACAGGTAAGGAAAATTAAAAAAAAAGAAGGTATGACAACAAGCTTGGCATGTAAATGATTCTGTAAACTCTTACTTATTTACATCCTTATACCCAGCAACTTTCCAAGACTGACAGCTGTAATTCATCATGTTTATAGCAGCGCACTCCGGGCGGCTCTACGATCCGGGAGCGGAGATGACATCGATCGTGCTTTATTTGTGTAATGTGTTTTTCATAAGCCTGAAGCAAAACGTCATATCGGGTCTTCTCCTCAGTTACCAGGTGATACGCCTGGAATCTATAACATGGCACACCTGAGCATTCATGGAGTAAGCAGACACTGTCAGGTGGATGTTGGTAAACACAGTCTCAGATCATCACCCACCTGCAATGTAATCGTAGTTGATTTTATCGTTGGACAAAAAATACAACTGGAAATGTAACCCCGTGCACGCAAACGCACGTGCGTGCATACACAATTGTCGCTTGAGCACACAAACACAAACAAACAAACAAACAAACAAACATAAACAAACTCATACACAACCACACACGCAAAACATAGACAATTCGAAATACAAAACACATTAGACACACACACTGACAAAAACATACATAAACGCATGAAACATGATATGCACGCGCACACAGACGCACAGACTTGATTAATGCTCAAACATTACACGTACACATAGTTTATGTTCCAATGCCCCATTGCTTCATGTTGTGTGTAGTGTAAGGTTTAACAGTCATTAATAAGCTGCTGTTGATTAAAGTGTTGATATGTTTCCATGCCGCGTTGTTATATGTTGTGTCTAGTGTAAGCTTTCGCAGCCATTAATTCAAAGGACGATAAGAAAATCGCTATGAGACAACATCTATATATAACGGAAGAAAAACTTCTCACGAACTCCTTCACAACTTCTCCCGTCATCTTATAAATGATTCTGAGTTTCCTCATCTCCTGTAGTTGGTGGTTCCTCCCCTCTGCGAATCTACAGCGGAAATGAAGGTCCATAATCCCCCTGATGGAGGAACGTGACGATTGGACGCATCTTACAGCCTCCGGGGACCTGAACACGTCTTCGGGAAGATTTCCAGAAATTAGAATCATCTTGGAGTGTCCAAGTTCAGATGGGTAACTATAGATCCGGCACTGAGAGGAGCTGCATATGTGACGGAGGGAACGATTCTCGTTATTAAAGCGTGTCCTGAATAGAGATGAACTCGGTTTTACAAGTTTCGGGTTTATAATGAGTTCTAGAAAGTTTCTCTTGCGAACGTGTCCTCGTCTGGCAAACTTTGTCACTGCTTCTGAATACTTTTTTTTTTTAATCTGGAAGAAAATAGCCCCCAGAATGTCAGTAATTTCAGACAAATCGTGTTAACACGTACCAAATGTAACGCCAGTGTCCAACACTTCTTGTGTCTGTTAATATGACTGAGCCATTTGCGCACCGTTGTTTTGTATGGATGCCAACAGTTGCGATAAAAGGCCAGAAAGTAAAATGCTCCCTGTACCAGTACTTATCACTATGATTTAGCGCTGTTACCTGGAGCTTTGATTGGTACTGCGAGCGGCATACAGGGAAAATGGCGCTGAAGAAGTGAACACGACAACTGCCCTGCAGGACGCTGACCCCTGCAATAAGCGACCGAAAGGTCATTGGTCACTGAGGTCTGTTGATATCTTATATCATAATATGATAATATATGAAGACCTTTTAGAAATGATAATATCACTTGATGACATTTAAGACATGGTTAGGAGACCTTAAACACAATCCACAGATAAATGGTATACCGTTGACAAATCTTTCATTGAAGGCCGTTAAGAGATAATTGATATATATTTGGGAATCTATCGCAAGACCTTGAGAACAATTGAAATATTACTCGTAGATAGTTGAAAAGCTATTGCAAGACCTTGAAGGCCATTCAAAAATCATTGAAAGGCGCGTCTGAGATTATTACAAAACTTAGGGTGGTTTTGAGGATGAATGAGGATTTGTAGGAATACATTGATCGGTTGGGAATACACTGGGTCTTCCCTGAAGGGTTCAGAGATTTGGCAATTTTTTATTTTTTATTTTTACTCTGAGCGGTCTCTCACTGTCTCCTATAGACTGACAAGTCATGTGATCTGACAGGCAGTTAGCCTAATTAGCAAGAATCTAACAGCTTCTTCACTGCCACTGGTCAGAGTTTGGCGGCCAACGTCTCTCGGTCAGGCGATCTGAGAAGATCTTAGTCGTGTTGATTTAGGCACATAATCAGACTGAGAACTGTCTGTTACCATGGTGATGGGTACTGGCATGGCAGGTTTCCATAGTGACAGAGGATGCTGAGATCTTATATTACTATTGTGATCCTCAAATCATTTTGGTGACTCTGGGAAAGAGAATGGTTCTCTAATTCTAGTTGAATGTAAATGGCCAAAATCTCGCGAGGCTGAGGTCTACTTAGCACCTGATACCGATAACTGAGGCTACTAGGCAAATAGCAGGTAGAGATGTTTGTTTATTTGTTTTTTTGTTTAAGGTCTCAAACAAGCAACCACGCAAGAGTAAAAAGCACGCCTTGTATCATTCCCGACATCATTGTCCCTATCCGCTCATCGCGTGACCAAAATGTAACTAAATTTATGGTTTCAAAGCTTTATCTGCCTGTTGACGTTCTGAACCAGATATTTTTTTTTTGAATCTTTGAAAATGGACACTGGAGTTCGCTTTCCACAGAGAAGGCGTGTCCACGAACATGTTAAAGAACCCACCACACTTATCGACAAGGACACACTTTTATCATGTTCGATGACTCAACTCAGACAACTTTTCCCTCAGCCAGGAGGCAATGCATCACTGCCAAAGGAGACCCGCTGAAGACTGTCTACTGTGGTGATAACGGCAGAAGAAGAAGTAGCGCTACAATGGACATACATCAACAGTCAGCCAGTGATACAGATAAGATAGGAGCTGCCTGGCGTAAATCAATGAGAAACGTGCCATGATTACCACCTGTTTGCATTGCCAGAATATACCGTCATTACTTTCCATGATGCGGGCCATGTTTTCATGGGTTCTGTTGTATTAATAGCGACATAAATCGGTGCGCTGTAGAGACTGGTACCAATTTCGTAGATTGTCCTCGTGAATTAGACGTCACATTCGGGAAATCATTAGAGGGATTGAATCATAGATTAAGCTTAAGGATGCGGCGCTCTCTACTGCCGGAATGAATAGATACGATGCGCGGAAGTTTTGGTTATGAGGCCCGTGGGTGAAATTAACACGTGCTACACGTCCTAACACAGCGGGAAATTACCTCCATTTCCAAGATTTGTTGACTTCTTCCGAAGAAATGATTTTCAGACAGTTAGCGTATTTCATATCCGTGGTAGTGGCACCACAGGGAGGCAGAAGGGGTAGGGGGGTGTTGATCATATAACAGACTAGTCATAAACATTCGGGATATATCCGTGCGAACTTGTGGCTGTAAAGTTTCTTCAAAGAAGACATGATCGAACCAATCTGTGAACTAGTTTATCAAATCGAATAGGAATTATCAGGATCGTCCTGACTACTTTACCTTGTTATGTTTTGCTGCCGTTCTGCGAAATACTCGTACGCGTTAACAGTTTCACTTAACTTATACGCCCAAAAGTAGTTACTCAAGTAACTGGATATGACTTTGGAAGTTGCTTATTGTATAATAAATACATGCTATTTGGCTTATATCTTATTACCTTGATGTCCAACCTTCATCGACACACTTGACCTTTGTGATCTATAGTATCTATGGTATAGAAATGCTCTACACTACATACATCACGAATCACCTACTTCAACATCATTTTTTTCATCAGTAATTTCTCAAATCACATCATTGAAACCCCACATATCTAACAATAAAGGGTTAATGCCCCGGCCCGAGGTGTATATGGTGAGATAATCCCTGGTCAGGTGCGATAACCACCGAATAAACCACCGAGTGAGCGTAGCGTAGCGGTGCCGGTGTCGATTCATTCTGACCAATCAGGGGAGCGATACCCACCTGCCTGGCCTGAATCTACGTGTTACGGCGTCATAACCAACGTGGAACGGGGCCTTCTGATTGGTCCGCGGCGCCTGGCTATATGATAATTTAAACTCATCGATACATTTGACGGTTAGGTGCCACGACCATGCCCAACCTCGCACTGATTGGCTACGCAGTCGGAATGCACCTGGACCGTGACCCGACGTGACCTCGCGTGAAGGCGTCTCCTAATTGGTTCATCCCGCGGTGTCACGGCCGGGTCCCGGTCACGCGTGAGGCGCGTGCGCCAGGAGAAATGTAACCAAATGTCGGTTCGATCGGCTGATGAGCCTTGAACCAGTCATGGCACGTTCTTTATTCACCCTGATTCCATCGTACTGGTTAAGTTGGTACGTAGTTTAGAATCCATTTCAAGAAATCACAAATGCAGTTTTGGCCCATTAGTCGGGTCTCTTGCTTTATGTCGGAAGCGTTGGCCAGTCAACAATGGTCAGTAGAGACGGAGGACGATATAGACACCCTGGCTCTGTTAACCGAATGCGTAGTCTCGAAATTATGCCATGTGACAAAAATGACGCCTAGTCGCACATGAAGTAGGGTGCATTATTCTTTGTTCACTTGGGATTTTTTTTTTAAAGGTGAAAAATAGATGCTCTAAAATCTAAATCATGTTCAACCAAGAGACGTAGTTGTTTGGTTACCGTAGGCAAATATGAATACGGAAATGTACGGAATATGAATTAACGCAGTATGATATCCTATGAGTCTAACAGTAATTTAGTTCATTTTGTCAAGTTGTGTCATGTTATTTCTAGCTCGATTGATTCGTGGTGTCGTAATGGCATAAAGATTTTTAGATTCAAGTACAATTCTTTGTTTTAGTTTTCTACTCCAGTAAGGGAGATCGACTCACGCACACTGTTCATACATATGTAATTATCTATTTATTATTGTCCTGTATAATTTATTATTTTCAATACTTGTATAAGTGGCGGCGTTAATATAAGTTGAATGTAACTTGAGTCCGCCGTCACTTTGTCCTCGTCCGTTTATTTGTATTTTTACACGTATTTCAATAAAGAAAGAAAATGGCATAAAGGTTAAAGGCCGATGACCAAGAGGTCCCGGTTTGCAGCTGAGACTGCTCACATCCCAACGGCTTGAGCTTTCGGAAATAACTTATTCCATCGTTCAGGCCCTGGCTTAAGGATAGGAACCTATTGTTGTCCACCTTATCCATACCGGGCCCTTTCTGTGTCATGCTCTTCTTAACTCTATCATAACTCATAAATAGATAACACCCTCATTCCACTAGATGGGGACCGCTATCGTACTATCATTTGACAGATCGCTCAGCGAATTTGATAGGTAAAACCTCATCCTTGTATGCTTTGGGGAGTTTTATGCCTTTTAGTTTTGCTTTTACGTTTTGTATGATATTCCAGTTTTGAAATCAAGGATTGCCCCAATCCAATTTACTTCACGACGAGGTTGCTGCCGTCAGGTGTATCGGGGGCCTGAATAGATGAATAAGTCATGGCGGGAATCAGTGACACCCCCCGGCAGCACGGAAGCTTAAACCCGGCCATATCCCGTCTAACTTCTCCCGGAGAAATGCATTACCTAATCAAACAGGATTAGGGTGTCACATAACGCCATAGCTCATATTCCGCCGCGGTAATAGCCAGATGGCTCAGGGTAGAACTCTGCCCTAGTTTCCAGGAAATCCGTGCCCAGGAAATCCGTGCCCCGTGACGCGTTAGGCCACAGCAAGTAAATTTTATGGATGATATCCTCTGCAGACTGCAAAAATAGTGCAATAGGGCGAAAAAAAAACAAGATGGGTGGAAAAAAAAACAAGATGGCTACATTTTCAAAAATAGGCACCATGAAGTTGTGATGAATGTTGTAACAGCAATTAAAGGGACAAAACATGGCATCAGAGCCAACAAGGCATTAATTCCTGTATTCAAGACATCAGGCTACAACACAACATTTTTGCTCATTTTGGTACTTTATCGCCATGTTGACCATCCCTGCAAAAAAACTCTTTTTTTTCTGAAATCAGGCGAAAATTAATGCGCGCGTTGATGTTATCCATCAAATTTACTTGCTGTGGCCTTAGAAAAACCGTAGCACCAGCTTTTACTATATCAGAGAGAGAGAGAGGTAGACAGACAGACAGACAGACAGAGGGACAGAGTATTGAGAGACAGAGGGAGAGAGATTCTCTAGACAAAACTTATTTATCTTGCTATAGTTCGACAAAAGTTCAATTAAGTGACATTAACAGTTTTTCTTTTGCAATGCCAAGACACACATATGTGAATGATGCTAGTTACAATTACTGAAACTAAGCAAAACGGTATGGATAACTGTCATTTTGCTTTACCTGTGTTTGCAGTACATTGTTGTTTTACGATAGATGTTTGTTTATGTATATACTTAAAAGGACTAAATGCTCATGGATTCATTAGTGCTTTACTCATGTAATCTGTATCCTTATTGTAATTTGTCTGACCCTTGACCTTTGCCTCATGACCTCAATGAAAGTCAGTAGACCATTTTGAGCCTTTTTAATAAATAACGTTTTCGTGCAAGAGTAACGTTTTCATATACAACTAATCCTACTCATCGTTCAAAATGGTGCAGAAACAGATGAATATTACACCACCAATAAACACACCATCTGTTGTTTAAAAATACCATAATAGAGAAATAGATAAGAAGTTGTAAAAGTCATCAAAAGGCAATGTCGTGATGTCCGCACACTGCCGTGATTGTTAAGTTATGATCTACTTATTTGCTGAAATAATTACCAGTTCCAGCATTAGTTACTCGAGGCAATGCCATTATATGAATATGTCACGCCGTCGTTATCTTTAAGTTATGATCTACATATTTGAACATTTATAAAATTACCAGTTCCATCATTAGTTACTCGTGCTGCTAGAGGACGGTTCGCATCTTTCGCGTATCGGTGGACAGCTTTGGTAGGTCGGCAGAAAAGCCACTTTGGGATGGGGTTCAGATGTCAGCTTCATATATCGCCTTTTCCTGCACCTTCCTGAACCAAATACCGGAGGTCAGGCGCGGTGTCAGGGAACTGGTGCAGGGAACGGAAAGGGAGACACACGATGTCCATCTTCTCGATTAGAACTTCCACCAGGTGCAAAACTAGAACTGAAAAAAAAATTGTGGTAAAAATTGTTTACTATGCTATAGTGTCGTCGTAATACTGTTGCAGTGCTTAAAATGTCATCTTAATATATACATCTGTATACCTCTTCCCTCTGAGAGGGAGAGAGAGAGAGAGAGAGAGAGAGAGAGAGAGAGAGAGAGAGAGCGAGAGCGAGAGCGAGAGAGAGAGATGATAAAATACAGTGAGGTTTTTGACAATAAAAGCAAAAGCAAGAAGGAAATGAACCTCAAATATCGGCCACATGTTCATGATGAACATCTGTGTCTGTCCCGGCAGCATCTCGTGGTAAGGTCGGTAACCAGACTCCATATCCCCGGCGCCTTGCCTGGCCGATGTTGTTTAGTACACGGCGCAGATGTGACGATAACTTCATGTATTATTTACCATATGATGCGGCGCCATTCTTATAACAGATTAGACGCAAACTGGTCTAATTTTCCTCCATCTTTTCTTTGAAAGGGAAATTGACGCATTACAACCAATCAATTGTGGATCTGACTAAACCCAATCTCCAAAGACATTACTTGAATACTGTATTAAGGTGCACTCTCCACTGCATCTGCGCAT
>NC_049982.1:1571645-1573191 GCF_000003815.2 Branchiostoma floridae
ATATATATCAGAAAAGAGTTTCCATATTTTGACATTCTTAATGTACGGGATAAATCTCTATTTATGATGCGCCTAGATAAACCCTGTATATTAAACATTCTTTGTTACTATATCTACACCTGTACAAAGAAGCGAGAAGATGTCGACAATCCTGTTAGCTTAGTACCTTCAATTAGTTAAATTGTACCTTGTTGTCTCTGCATATGTCTGTTATGTCTGTTATCAGTGATCTGTACCTAGCCCGTCGAGGCAAGAATGTACAATAAAGGTCTTTCAATCATTATTATAAATTCAGAAGAACATTAGGGCAAGTCCCAATTATTCTAAGTGTTCTTTTTAATTACGTCTTTATTAATAATGCCATTAATGCGAAGTGATAACGTATAATTCTATGTTGGCTCCTTTAAAAGCTTACATGATTGTAGATGGTGTTAGCAGAGAGTTTGGACAAGTCCCAATTATTTCAAGTGTTTGTTTTCACATTCAGTCTGTTTGATAATGCCATTTACTAAAATTATATTTAACTTATTTTATTATCTTGTATGAAAGTAAATCACGAAATGGCAAACCTGATCTGATTGTAGGATAGATGTACAGGAATCTCAGGTCACCAAGACGATATCACAGAAACATAGTCACGATGGGGAGCCTGACTATCCTGTCCCCATCAATGCGCTGTACATATAATCTCCAAGCAGATCCTACGGTGCCATAAGATAGTATCAAAGCTGGCCAAGGAGTGTAGCCGGCCAAGGGAGTCAAACGGGCAGTTTGATACTATACATTATGCACCGTAGATCTGGTTCGAGATTACTGTACATAGCGGTGCGGTTTAAGGTGCACACTCACTGCACTTGCGTCAAGCTTGCGTCACTGTAGGGTTCATTCACTGCGTCACTGTTTTGTTATTTTCTCCATTTTATTTATAATATAGATATGGCACAAATGTAAAAGTATGACTTAGAAGGCGACAAAATACAAAAAAAAGACAATTCGTTCTTTATCTCTGATATTCCTTGAGTATCTTTCAAACCCCATAGTGACGCAAGCTTGACGCAAGTACAGTGAGAGTGCACCATTAGTTGTCCCCACTACTGCGCTGTGCATAGTTACGGGTTAGTGGGGCGTGGCTGTGCATAGTTACGGGTTAGTGGGGCGTGGCTGTGCATAGTTACGGGTTAGTGGGGCGTGGCTGTGCATAGTTACGGGTTGGTGGGGCGTGGCTGTGCATAGTTACGGGTTAGTGGGGTGTGGCTGTGCATAGTTACGGGTTAGTGGGGCGTGGCTGTGCATAGTTACGGGTTAGTGGGGCGTGGCTGTGCATAGTTACGGGTTAGTGGGGCGTGGCTGTGCATAGTTACGGGTTGGTGGGGCGTGGCTGTGCATAGTTACGGGTTGGTGGGGCGTGGCTGTGCATAGTTACGGGTTAGTGGGGCGTGGCTGTGCATAGTTACGGGTTGGTGGGGCTGTGGCTGTGCATAGTTACAGGTTAGTGGTGCGCGGGTGAACATAGTTACACCTTAGAGGCGATTGGCTATGCATACTT
>NC_049982.1:1576665-1582800 GCF_000003815.2 Branchiostoma floridae
TAGATAGATAGGATTAATCTATAAAAACTGACATTTTGCCCACAGCGTACTGCATAATATTCTAATTTTCAAAGATCTATAACATTTCAAGGCGCAATCAATCGACCTAACGAGATAGGAAATTACATTTGATTTCAGCACTGCATATTGTGAGAAGTAAATTATACTTAACGCCGTGCATTTCCATATTGCACCTAATTAGCCCGGCCTTGATTCCTCTCTAAGTAACACATTCATTTATCAGCCCGAGAACGCTCTGTCCGATTGCAGAGTGCAAAATGTTTGAAATTTATTCTGAATGATGCTTACTTCAACATAGATATGATTTCGCTCTCACGCTCTCATATGTTCATTACAAACGCCCATATGTCCATAATAACTGCGAGATGCGAGTTCATGTTTACCCGTGATATATTCTCTAATATATTCTGTAATATATTCCAATAATCAAACCTAAAACTCAACATCGTGATCATAAAAGCAACCGAGACGACATTGAGTATCATGGTTAGTGATCAAAAGTAAAAACTTCTATGTAAAAAACCATTTATTTGACTCTTTCAACTTTTTTTAAATATTATCTTTACCCTTTAACAAAATAAGATTGTAAGCCTGAACAATATATATAAGAATCAAACAAAACGAAGACCTAGTAAGAAAGATATACTTTAAGTGCATAATTTTGCTAATTTAAAACATCTTTATTCATTTCTAAGTCATCGATCAGTATCGTGTCCCGAAAACGTCCGTCACAGCAAACGCCCAATGCAATTCTGCCCTATTAAGACTGACATATCTATTATTAACATTAACATGTATATCATATATGAATCCCCAGATCACGATAGCGATGACCTGGCCGGAGGGAACAAGGACTGCTAAATGTTAATGTGAAACTTTACGACTACTTCATTTCCTCCCGATCAACAGTTTAGCCTCAAAACGTCTCTCACCCCCAGCCCTGTGACCAAAGCGCATCGGAGCATCGATCTTATAAAGTCTATCAGATAGGTAATTACACAACTTTAGGTCAATGATTTTATTTATTGGATGGCATCCTCTGGAGACCCCAAAAACTGATGCAAAAGGGCGAACCCCCCCCCCCCCCCCCCGAATAAAAAATGCTGCAAAGCCACAGGACTAAATATCCAGTCAATTCTTTCCCAGGTTTGCTTATGTTCATCTCCAGTACTAGCCTGAGTACCATCCTCCTTAGTAATCGCTGGCTCACGGCTTTCGCTTGATAACCGCGCGCAGATGTCATCCATATATTAAGTCTGTATGGCCTTATCTGGACGACCTGAAGGTAACTAGAAATAGCGGTAAAATTTAGCATATTAATAGTGCGGACTTGCGAGGGGAAATAACCAAATAGTTAGCCATTGTGTTTTTATTATCAGCACAATTCCCTGCAACGGACATCAGACAGCAGTTCTACCGTCACCGTAGTGGCCTAATTACCTCACCTGCAGCTAGTCTGGCGTATATATGGCCTCCTTTGGTCAATATTGACCATGGTAAAATCCTAATTGATATCAGCCCTACAGCGTCGACTGTGGCTAAACAGTCCTATACGAGAATGACAGTCTCTGCCACACAGGGCACATCTGTAAGCTGACTCAGGTCTGTTGCAGAGCTCTTTTCGCAGGATCCGCTTTTCTTCTGCCATGCGCATCAGTCTGGTTTCTCTTGATTTTTGCAAGGTCCTCCCAGTGCTCTGTGTCAACATCAAGAGCCCTTAGGTCCCTCTTGCAGACATCTTTAAAACGCAGCTATGGCCGTCCGGTGTTTCTCTTTCCTGAGATCAGTTCTCCGAAGAGTAGGTCTCTGGGGCCGGTACGGGCCAGGTAACATCGATATCATTATCAGCCTTCGGGTTCGATATCATAGTCAGCAGCTAATGAACCTCTACCAGTCTTCACCTGCCCTAAGCATCATTTTAAACCATACCCGTCCGGACTCTAGCGAATGGAAACTATAGATCTCAATAAAGTTAGTCAACGATGTTTTAAATGTGTGTCTTACAGCGTTGGCTGGATAGGCCATGGCAATGCCACCCGTTGCAGCAAATGAACAACAAAAAAAGGCAAGACCTTTTGCATCATATATGGTCTCCGTCCCTCAACATTGATCGTGGTAAAATCCTAATTAAAATCAGCCCCACAGCGTCGGCTATGGCTTAACAGTTTTAGTCGAGAATGTCAGTCTTCGAACAAGAAATAGTCATGCCTTCAAATACCAGAGTTACCGACCTAGAATTGATGTGTTCAAAAATTCGTACTTTCCCAGAATTATCGTAGAGTGGAATTTTTATCACCAAGTACAGTAGGGGCCTCTTCTCTGGGTAGTTTTAAAGAACGCTTGCAGATAGATGTGCAAAAGTTAGGTGTAATGAGTCGTTCGGTGTAATATAACCAGCTGCTGCCGCGCCGCGTGCCTGCGAAGCTTGTGTGTTACGGTTATACTGGCTATATAGATACAGATACAGATTCGTCCCATAAGCTACGCCTTTCGTATCAGGTCACAAACTTTTATGTGACAAGAATGATCAAACGGTCTTGCTAGTTTCCTGTATAATGTATCTATGTTTATATGTCAAGCAAAAGACGATATTCCTGAGATCATTGCGATAGTCTAATGTCTATATGTCACTCCGGTCTTCTCGTCATGCCTCGTGTCCTGCACCAAGCCGGGTGATCCATCAGCTGTGCGATATGACCTTGACTGACCTTGGGAAAGTTATCCTGCCATTTAGTCTGCAAAGGGCGATAATGAGTTTTATGGTGGATAGGCGTTGACAAACCAAGACGGGCCTGGCGAACTTCTACTGATTTCTGGCAATGAGGCGACTTGTATGATATATAATTCCAGGGTTATATGTCAATGTGTGACCTAATAAATAGGTTTCTGATCATGAGGAGCGAGCTTTCTGCTACGCGAAATTTGAAACCCATCGAATAAATAAAGGATAAGCAGGATGCCCAAGCTGTCAACACGTTCAGAATGTAGAGGATCACGAGTTAACAAGGGCTGATGGAGGTTCGTGGCAAACGAGGGTTAACGTTTGTGAGTCCTGACGCGGGAAAGCTGGCCATCTGATTTGAATTCCCCGCACACAAGCCCGATTTTTTTTAAACCTTCATTTGCAGCCCGTTCTCCAGAGACGGGGCCACTTAACCAGTTACTGGAGCCAGAGGCGGCACCACCCACAGCCGCGACCGGGGACGCTCCCACTCTCACCGCGCCCACCTCACCGCAAGGCTACGGCAACAACTCTGCTGGACGGCTTCGTCTCGTCGTGCCTGACCAGCGGGTCGTTGGCGGAACTCCGGCGGGGACGGAGGCGACATGTCCCGACGAGGGACGGCAGCGGGCCGCGGCGTGCTGCTGGGGCTGGCGCTCGGGGTGCTTGTGCAGTTTGCCAGGTTGGTGCCATGTCGTGCTTGAAATTGCTACATGTCGAGTGCAAATTGCAGGGAAATTGCCGCAAGTGGCGGGGAAAATTACCCGGGTTAATTGGTGCCCGTTCCCGGGGCTTACCGCCGGGTTGCCTGTCGGGGCGAACGTACAAAGCTACTCGCGAGGGAGGTTCAATCTTCCTGGGACTTCATTCCTGCTTATGTTTGTACGCTTGTTGAAAGGAATGGGATGCAAGGAAGATTGTGATGCCTTAGATGTTATATACCAGTGCTACATATTTAAACTTTTGGTCTTCGTGTGTTTGAGAAGATATTGAAAGTGGCACTGAATCTATTGTGATTCAGCAACAATGATGTCTGTGCTGTCCCCATGTCTTACGGTGCTGTCCCGTGCCTGTGCTGTCTCCAAACCTCTACTCATGCATGTGCAGTTCCTCTGCCTGTACTATATCCAACCATGCGCTGTCTTCAACCTCTACTATCCCATGTCTGGGCTGTCCCCATGTCTGTGCTGTCCCCATGTCTGTGCTGTCCCCATGTCTGTGCTGTCCCCATGTCTGTGCTGTCCCCATTTTTGTGCTGTCCCCATGTCTGTGCTATCCCCATGTTTGTGCTATCCCCATGTTTGTGCTGTCCCCATGTCTGAGCTGTCCTCATGCCTGTACATGTGTTATCCCCATGCCTGTGCTGTCCCCATTTCTGTGCTGTCCCCATGTCTGTGCTATCCCCTGCCTGTGCTGTCCCCATGCCTGTACTGTCCCCATGTCTGTGCTGTATCCAAACCTCTGCTGTTCCTATGCCTATGCTGTTAAGAGAAAAACTGTCTTCTGGAGATCTGATGTTCTATTCTTTAGCGGCTACTACATGATTTGAAACCAGCTTTTAGAACCGTTTTACCAGCACAACCATCACAAGCCCCCAACTTTTACCCAAGAATCCGCCAATACTCGTATAATTAATAGCTTCACGTTTCTGTACCATACGCCGATGATATCCTTTGTTATCTGGTTAAGGGAATCTACTCGCACTGGTGATTAACGGAATTATGCGAGGAACCCTTTCTATGTCATCATCTGTGATTAGGTCTGTGATGGGTAGCGTTTTACACTGTTCTTCCGCACCGGTTCGTTGGAAGCAGTGGGTGCTTCACAGTTGGTGTGCTTCAAATTCGTTTTCAAAACTGGCAGTCGGCTTAAGAAATAAAGAATGAGTGCCTTAAGTTAGCACCAGGCTGGTAAGTAGTTCAAGAAAAAAAGCAGGACTATGTTTCCAGCTTAAATCAACTCTTAACAAAGATCGAAGCCGCTTTCCTCACACCAAGTGACCAGCAAAATGAGTTAATTTCCGAGACGTGGCGTTTATCCTGGTCTTTTAAATTCATTTTGAACCAAGGCGGATTTTCCTGTTGCCTGGATGCACACAGTAGGGATAGCTTCGGGGAAGTCCGGATCCTGTAGGCGGTCCGGAAAATCCTGTCTTACATAAGTCGCTTTCTTTTCTTTTCGCATAGGCAGTGACGTATTTGAGTCTTAAGAAATATTGCACACATTGCGCTTCTCGGAATATTACAGACGACTGCAGTAGGATTTCAGGACGACAGGGGCTTACCGTTGGCTCTCAGAAAGGCCCTTGCCGTAGCTGTTACGAGGAAATGATGCCCTGCCTCCAGCATACGAGTCATTTTACTGGAATATTGCAGATTGCCGTGGACTGTACGCTTGTACACCAGATACACTGACACTCGTCCTGCCTCCAAGACTACCACTTTTGAAACAAAGCTCTACGAATGGCTTGGCAAAGGGGTACACACTGAACCCTAGCCTCTTGATCTAGATACACTTACACATACGTATGTAATGTAGTTATGCAGGATATTGTTATTAATTGCTATTCCTGCCATGTCAAAACATAAGATCTATTAGCATTTTCTTTGCATATGTCAGCAGGGGTTGTCCTTTGTAAACCACACAAACTAGTTGGGCAGCCCTAGCTATGCTTCCTGAACAGCCAAACCGATAAATAAATAAGGAACTTCTACCGGTTTTCCAGTCGGCATGGCTTACAGTGAGTCGTCTGGAACTCTGCGCGGAGTTTTTAATGGAATAATTTACTCCAACGGATCCCAGAGACTCCCGGTAAGCTATAAACTTGCGCCGCAGCAGTTGGTGATGACTTAAGTCTGTCTGCTGAAGTTACGAATGTCTCAGCAGAGAAGTCAGTGGGAGTTATTCATTCATGTTTGTATGCATGCGGTGCACAATGCACAAGTGGCACCAGTGGCAATTTGGTCAATTTGTAGAATCAAATGTTATTTTACAATGTGTTCCCTTGGGAAAGACAACACGAATTTCATCCTTTAGTTGGGAATGTCTCTTGGGTCGGACATTAAATGGACAACCCGTGTTTAGGTAGAGCCACATGAATACCTTAACCCTCAAACCACCGTATGGGGTCAAAACTGACCCCAGGCGTATATCAATGTGTGCCATTGTGACCTTTCTGGTAGACAACAAAATTCCTCCCATGAGTTTGTTTGCATATATGTCTTATAATTTCTTATACGTTTTTAACGGGATTAGCTTATTGTTGATTAAGTTATCCTAGATAGCTTAAGGCCCACTCTCACTTGACGTGCGGCACGCTTGCGGCATTGCTGCGTTCGTTCACTGCGTCGCTGTTTTGTTATTTTCTTCGGTTTTTTCTGGTTCCGATGTTG
>NC_049982.1:1582900-1617092 GCF_000003815.2 Branchiostoma floridae
AAATTCGTTCTTTATCTGTGAAATTCGTTGATCATCTTCCGAACGCAGCAATGCCGCAAGCGTGCCGCACGTCAAGTGAGAGGGGGCCTTTATGCATGGTCCAGTGGGGTCAAAACTGACCCTAGCAAAATGTGCCTTTTTGTTATAGCTAAATTTGGGACCCACACCTACGCAACTACTTACCGTAGAATCATTCACACCTAATCATGCCAAACTCTCCAAAATAGATTGATGAAACTACAGTATACATATATATACAAAAAGAGTCACCAAAAGGAGTGTATTTGTACAAAATGTTATGGGGTCAGTTTTGACCCCATACGGTAAGATCGTAAAAAAGCTACGGTGGTTTTAGTGTTAAGCACGTCAAAGAAATTACGTTACCTACGAAGAGTATCAGATTAAATGACGTGGAACGCAAATTTTGATAATGTGTCAAACAATTACTTCTGGTTATTACATCAGTTACCTTTAAGCGCACTAAGAGATTACCGATGTATCGATTAGAATTGATTAACTGAAAAGGTTGATTTGACCAGTTGGATGTTGTGGATGGCTTAATTATGAGGTCTTAATTAGCACTTAATTAAGAGCTTGTCCATTCGTTAAATTGGTTTCGCACCAAATTTAAAGACTTTTTAAGCAAACGTTGAAAAGTCGCATTTCTTCTTTAAACGAAGTTTCATGTCTCATTTCTTGGGTTTTCCCCTACAAACTAAACATCACAACACATAAATTCATGTCGGCAACATTTGCGAGTTCATGCATGCAGATGTTTATGTTGTTAAGTTTTTAATAGTGTGACCAGATTTTGATACAGCTGTTTGTACTACGGAAATGAAATGTCGGCGCAATTCAGCCATCATCAAACGTCAAGCCCGAAGGCTAGTTGCGAGTACGTGATAGAAACATTGGGAACATAGATGTGACAATGGATAGTGATAAATGTTATTGTAAAAAGAGACTACTTGAATACTACTCTTGAGACAGCACACAGACCATGTTTGTCTGTTGTTTATTTTGTATATTTGTTTGTTTGTTTGTTTGGGTCTAGCTCTATTGATGAAAACGCAAATCGGCCTGTAGGCCATTAGGGAGGTGGTAGCTGTCAGGAAGATTGTTGCTAAGAGACAGATTACATGATTAAACTTCTGATAAATCAATAACATATATCACTAATGGACCCCTGAATCTATAGATGTCCTTACAAACGGTACTAATGTAACACAGCAAACGCAATGAATTAAATCTCCTATAAGAGGACAGAGCAAACATACAGAGAGACGCATTAGTCGGCAGGTGCATGTACAAATGTTCATACGCGCTTACGGCTCCGCCCGTGTCTGGAAGTAGTCAACTTAAGTTAATGTTTATTGCACAACGTTTTAAACAGATACAATGTATGGCAAACTTAAGTATATTGTATAATACAACTAGCTATATGCTGATTACTATATACTAGCTGTATAGCAGCAGTAAACTAATAACGTAACAATGGATGTAGATTTAAGTCGGAAGAAACACAGAGTACAAAGTGAAACAAATCCAGAATGTCGCGACAGAGACAGTGTCCTCGCCCTTCACGCATCTTGCCCACAGCAGCTGGGTGCCAGGACGGGATGATGTATAATGTACCTCACCACCCAGCCGTGCCAAGAGCCATCACTGTCACCCTGATCTTTTCAAAAGGCAATGACATTTCTTATAAATTTGACGTGATCGTTAAACAAACTACATAATGTGTACTTAATGTGCATTATTTATGTATAATTGCCGCGCGCCGCAGGAATGATGTATAATGAATATGTTTTATTGCAGCCTTCTTCTACTTGGAAAAGGCCAAATAATTCAGTCAAAATTATCAGAGCATACATAATGTAAGTAATCATTTCATACAAAATGGATAGTGTCAATGACATTCTATTCTCGACTAATACCAGTACATCTTATGTGTACTTTGCGGCAGTCTGACGTAACTTAGGAGTGTTTGGTTCGAATCTTCTTCTTCATGCTACTAATATTGTGCTCTTGGTGTGCCCTTGGGAATAGCACCTCACTTGAATTCCTCACTCCACCTGAAGGTAAAAGTGGGTACCTGGTAGGTGAGGTAGAGAGTGTTTGGAGGAGGGGTTTCAACTCAAAACTGTGCCCTATACACGGTGGATGACTATATTAACCTTATCGCGGTCGTTGTTCTATGTATTCACCACAATAAGAATAAGTTATTAACCAGGATTTCTCAAGAAGTTAAAGCATCCAGTTTGCAAACAATCGTCCTCTATGGCTGTACCAGATTTCGCACACGGCATTATACCGTGATTCTGTTTCCCACAGTAGCTTTATATGTCAGGATGTGTGTACCACAGTACTTTGATATACCAGGATGTGTGTACCACAGTACCTTGGTATGCCAGGATGTGTGTACCACAGTACCTTGATATGCCAGGATGTGTGTACCACAGTACCTTAATACGCCAGGATGTGTGTACCACAGTACCTTGGTATGCCAGGATGTGTGTACCACAGTACCTTGATATGCCAGGATGTGTGTACCACAGTACCTTGATATGCCAATATGTGTGTACCACAGTACCTTGATATGCCAATATGTGTGTACCACAGTACCTTGATATGCCAGGATGTGTGTACCAGCGTACCTTGATATGCCAGGAAAATATGCCAGGATGTGTGTACCACAGTACAGTGATATGCCAGGATGTGTGTACTACAGTACCTTGATATGCCAGGATGTGTGTACCACAGTACCTTGATATGCCAGGATGTGTGTACCACAGTACCTTGGTATGCCAGGATGTGTGTACCACAGTACCTTGGTATGCCAGGATGTGTGTACCACAGTACCTTGATATGCCAGGAAAATATGCCAGGATGTGTGTACCACAGTACCTTGATATGCCAGGATGTGTGTACCACGGTACCTTGATATGCTAGGATGTGTGTACCACAGTACCTTGATATGCCAGGATGTGTGTACCACAGTACCTTGATATGCCAGGATGTGTGTACCACAGTACCTTGGTATGCCAGGATGTGTGTACCACAGTACCTTGATATGCCAGGAAAATATGCCAGGATGTGTGTACCACTGAGACAGTACCTTGGTATGCCAGGATGTGTGTACCACAGTACCTTGGTATGCCAGGATGTGTGTACTACAGTACCTCGGTATGCCAGGATGTGTGTACCACGGTACCTTGATATGCCAGGGTGTGTGTACTACAGTACCTCGGTATGCCAGGATGTGTGTACCACAGTACCTTGATATGCCAGGATGTGTGTACCACGGTACCTTGATATGCCAGGATGTGTGTACCACAGTACCTTGGTATGCCAGGATGTGTGTACCACAGTACCTTGGTATGCCAGGATGTGTGTACCACAGTACCTTGAAATGCCAGGATGTGTGTACCACAATACCTTGATATGCCAGGATGTGTGTACTACAGTACCTTGGTATGCCAGCATGTGTGTACCACAGTACATTAGTATACCAGGATGTGTGTACCACAGTACCTTGGTATGCCAGGATGTGTGTACCACAGTACCTTGGTATGCCAGGATGTGTGTACCACGGTACCTTGGTATGCCAGGATGTGTATACCACGGTACCTTGGTATGCCAGGATGTGTGTACCACAGTACCTTGGTATGCCAGGAAAATATGCCAGGATATGTGTACCACTGTGACAGTACCTTGATATGCCAGGATGTGTGTACTACAGTACCCTGGTATGCCAGGGTGTGTGTACCACTGTGACAGTACCTTGATATGCCAGGATGTGTGTACTACTGTGACAGTACCTTGATATGCCAGGATGTGTGTACCACAGTACAGTGATATGCCAGGATGTGTGTACTACAGTACCTTGATATGCCAGGATGTGTGTACTACAGTACCTTGACTCGTCAGATGCCATCTGAGGACGGCACCGTTTGACCTTTCCATGACCTTCTGGCATCCTTTTAGTATTCCTTTTAACTTCCGTAACTAGACGCAATTTGCACCCGGATAAATCTTCTATCCCATCACCACGCGAGGCCCTTATCGCGGAGCTTAGGGAAAAGGTCATTGTGCGCCGCGGTGCCTGACGATGGGACAGTTTTTTTTTTTTTTTACTCTGTGCTTTTGGAAAGAAGAGGACAATGTGACACTGCACTCAAGTTTTGTGTTTTATATATACAATGCCACAGACAGTCTCGCTTGTACAGACAGAAGGTAGTCCTTTACCTCCCCGACCGAAGTCAGGTACCCATTTTTTCACCTGGGTAAAGTGAGGAAGCTCGACGTGTAAAGTGCCTTTCCCAAGGGCACAACGTTGGGGGCAGGGCGGGGATCGAACTCAGGACCTCTAGAGCTCTACCAGTTACGCCACGCCTAGCGCCACGCGTTCCTGATGGAACAGTAGCGATGTGACTCTGACAGTCGCGCCCGTTAGAATAACTAGGATGATGGCGCATCGATCCGTGCGGAGTGACTTATGAGTTGGACCTACTTCTGGACGTGCCTCAGAAGGCACAATAACTCAGTAGAAACAGTCCAAGTATAGCAGGAACAATCTGACATATGGCGATTCTAGACAAATTACAGGACGATGGATTTGGACGCATCAATTTAACGAGAAAATCGACCTTGTTGTAGTTTCAAGAAGATCCAGGCAAACAAACGTTTGCCAATGCCTCTCCTGTGGGATGTGAAACAGATGGAAGGCAGCAACGCTGTTCTCTTGACAAAACTTAGGTAGAGTATTTCATACTGTAATTGTTCGTGTAACAAGGTATTTTCTTTAGTAGGGTATTCTTTATTGTGCAATCATAACATCTGTAACTTTGCGAAACATTGGAATATTATTACATAGGCAATTGCCACAATGTTTTTATTGACCTAAGGGATAATGGAAAAATACGTTGCCAAGTAGTTTTCCTTTTTGAAGAAAGACAGGTGTTGTTATGTTGCCCATGCCATGAGGCGGCGATTGCTCTGCAACCTACGAGCTGAATTGGATTTGCGTTACTACTACATAATTGTTATCTAAAGCAAACTGTAAAAACACGACCGAATTCAACAAAATAAGAGAAAAGTGTTAAAAACATTCACTTTCTTGTACTTATTGACGCATGATGAAATTCGCTATGTGCTCTCTCCCATCTCTCTGTCGCAGCGCCGTCAAGAACCCAGCAGAGCGGGGAAGTGCCCGGGCGTTGAACCTCTAGAGTCTGCGTCGGTGAAACAAAGTTTCTCATAAATGTTTAACTAGCGAGGAAACCTTTATGTGTCATTCGGAGTATTCCTGACGAGCTTTCCGCCTGAGGCACAGCGAGGAGGGGTCAGAGGGTAATGAACCCATTATACAGCCATGCCTGTAAAACGTGACCTGTGACCTCCCCGTAGAAATGCTAACGCTAAGACGGCCTTTACCTTAGCTTCCCATCCCGGACCGGGGGCAATCCAGGTCTCTATGGGGATCCCTTCATCACTGTAAAAGCAGTGGGTACTTTCAGCGCCGTCAGAACTCAAGGCTAGTTTCCCGCATTGAGATTTATAGTTTTATTACTAAGTGGATCATGTTTCTAGCCATATGAATAGGTCGTTTTCCGCATTGAGATTTGTAGTTTTATTACTAAGTGGACCATGTCTCTAGCCGTATGAAGGGGTCGTGCTCATACGGTAAGGTGTAAACAGCCTTCCCGAGTCCAGCCCTGTTTCTGTATCACTTGGGGACAGTTTCACTCTTTACTTTCTGTATCACTTGGAGGAACCCCTCCATCATGTAAAAGTGGTGAGGTACTTTCAGTGCCGTCAGAACTCAAGGCTAGTTGTTTCGCATTGAGATTTATAGTCTTATTACTAAGTGGACTCTGTCTCTAGGCATATGAAGAGGTAGTTTCCCGCATTGAGATTTATACTTTCATTGCTAAGTGGACCATGTCTCTAGCCGTATGAAGGGGTCGTGCTCATACGGTAAGGTATAAACAACCTTCTTGAGTCTAGCTCTGTTTCTGTATATTTGGGGACGGTAGCGGGGAACCCCTCCATCACTGTAAAAGCAGCGGCGTACTTTCAGCACCGTGAGAACTCAGGGCTAGTTTCCCGCATTGAGATCTATAGTTTTATTACTAAGTGGAATCTGTCTCCAGCTATATATGATAAGGTCGTACTCATACAGTAAGGTGTTAACAACCTTCCTGAGTCCAGCTCGTGTTTGTGTATAACTTGGGGCTCATAAACCTCCGGTTAAAACCTGAGACCATCAACTCGTACATCACGGGATGAAAGGGAAGGAAAGGTCGTCTGTAGTAAAGTGTTAGATCCGCCCGGCCTCCCGTGGGTACCGGAGGAGTAACAGTGATGGCGAAGTGCGCCTCTAATGCACGGCAGGTGATAAACATGCACAAACGCGTGCTGAATCTGTAATAAATCATTGGTAGAGACGTTAGATGTTTTGAAGGGCAGTTGCACATCTGTGTGTGACAACCCTGACCTTAGTCAAAAAGCTCAAGCAACTGGATATGATTTTTGGAAACGGTCCGACGATTCAACTGGCATCCACCAGTTTTCGTCAGTGACACTGAAGTGATTTGGAAGAAACAGGTCTTTTAAACTCTAACTATGAACAAAGATAATTTTAGATGTCCAATAGGAAACGTTGTATTGTAAGACAACTTTAGGCTGAAGACAATTTGTATTGGTGATAAATATGCACAAGTTACGCACGCTGAGTCTGTAATCAATCATTGATGGCGACATTAGATGTTGCGGAAAGCAGTTGCACATCTGTTTGTGTGACAACACTGACCTTCCTTCCTTAAATAAGTTTGTTTTCTTACGTTGGGGGGGACTTTTGTGTTTTTATATTTCAGCCATACATAGTATGGTGAAATATATTGTATTCGTAATGTTTCTTTCTTTCTTTCTTTCTTCTTTCTCCTGTCAAATCTTCAAAGTGATTCATCTCCGCCGTTCCTGGACCGAATGACCTGAAATTTGGCACAGGGGTAGAATGGGCCAATACCTTGATGCTTTTTTCTCAGTTTTTTCATATCTGCCTCTAAAATGATTTTATTGAGATTTTTTTGGTCAATTTTAGACCAAAACTGTATATTTTGGCCCCTGTACCCTGGTATTACAACCAAATGAGCTGAAATTTGACAGAGATGTGCCTTGATAATGCCCCCATATAAAGTCGATAACACTTTTGGTGTACAGTACAACAAAATGCTTATTTTTGCGATTTTTTGACCAATTTTTGACCAAAAAAGGACACTTTTGGCCCCTGTACCCTGGTATTACAACCAAATGAGCTGAAATTTGACAGAGATGTGCCTTGATAATGCCCCCATATAAATTCAATAACACTTTTGGTGTACAGTACAACAAAATGCTTATTTTTGCGATTTTTTAAACCAATTTTTGACCAAAAAAGGACACTTTTGGCTCCTGTACCTTGGTATTGCAACCGAATGAGCTGAAATTTGACACAGATGTGCCTTGATAATACCTTCATATAAATTCAATAACACCTTTGGTGTACAGTGCAACAAAAGGCTTATTTTTTGCGATTTTTGGCCAATTTTTGACCAAAAAAGGACACTTTTGGCTCCTGTACCCTGGTATTACAATTAAATGACCTGAAATTTGGTATAGATAGGCATTAGATACTTGGTAACAAGATTCAAGTAAAATTTTTGACATAAACAACTTTAAAATGATTAATTTTGGCACTTTTCTGAGGGGAAATTTGTTTTCTTTTGGCCTCCTGACGTGACCTTCCGTGACCCCGCACAGAGCCACACCTGTGCGCGTCAGCCGGAGAGTTGATTGAATCAAAGACCTAGCCAATCAGCGAAGAGGAGGCCAAAGGCTAATTAATATTCATAAGCGGGGCCTCATGATCCCGTATATAGCAGTGTTCCCGCCAGGGGGAGCGAAGCCCGCCTAAGGCTCGCGCATTTTAGACTATTCAGAAGGCTTTATATTGTATCAGTTCTTAGGGGCATATCTATGATAATCGCAGCAGTCACTTAACTTCTCTTCAGGAGTTTAGCGTAAGTACACTATTTCAGGTCAAACCGTCAAAGGCAACTAAAAACAAACTTTAACGTTACTGAGTTCAACAGTACTTGTAACTTGTTATCCGAAGTTGAAACGCTAGCGATGGTTTTTTCGCTGCGCTGTTAGCTCCGTGCGACTGTTGTTGACGGTCTTATAACGGTATATTTTGCACCCCTGTACCCTGGTATGAGTAACATTTGGTATAGATAGGCATAAGATAGTTGGTAAAATGATCTAAGTAAAATTTTTGGCATAAAGTACTGTAAAAGGCTTAATTACAGCACTTTTTTTAGGGGAAATTGGTTTTCTTTCGTTCTCCATGCCAGACCTTTCGGACGTTCACCCCACAGAGCCGACATCTGCACCTGCGTCTAGCCGGCAGGAAGAGTTAATTCAATTTATGGTTCAGCCAATCAGCGAAGAGGAAAGCGAAGGCTAATCAATATTCATAAGCGGGACCACACAATACGTTAACGGGGGCCGCCGAATGTCCCTGGCGGGGTCCAGGGGCAGGGCCACTGTGGGGGGGGGGGGGCCAGGTGGGCGAAGCCCCCCCGGAAGCTCTTGCATTTTAGACTATTGTGGGGGGGGGGGGGCCAGGTGGGCGAAGCCCCCCCGGAAGCTCTTGCATTTTAGACTATTGAGAAGGCTTCTTTTATCAGTTTTTTTAGGGCCATATCTACGATAACCGTAGCAGTCACTTACTTCTCTTCAGCAGTTTGACTTTAAAATATTTCGGGTCAAAGCTTCAAAGACAACTAAAACCTCATAAACAACAAACTTTACTTAGCTCAACAGTATACAAAAATATTGTACGGGTTGCCATCCTTAGTTGAAGCGCTTATTTACAGCGCTAGTATCTTCGCTGCGCCGTTAGCCGCCGTGCGACTTTTGTTGACGGTCTGATATCCCTACGTCGCCGCCTCGCTGATATTCCCACGGACATGTTTCAAGAAAAATACCCAGCAAAAAACGCTGTTCTGCGTCAAATTCTATTCTATAAAACATGTGGGACTCAGTGTTACAGTCTAAATATTTTGTAGAAGCACCGCTGTAGGAAAGAAGGTCAAAGCAATGTAAAACATCACGTAGCATGAAGTTCGCTGTCAACTGGCACACAGCACATGACTGTTTGAAACTCTAAGTCTAATCAGCAGCCGTGTTTGATTGATAGCCGGCGGTCCTTTGATGAAGTCGGCGAAAGGTGCGTTAGTTAGAAAATCTGCGTTTAGTTTTGATACGTAATTATAAGTTAGACAGTGGCGAGAATGATTATTTTCTCATCAATATTTCTCTTCAGAATTATTTGAACTTAATTGTACATCTAAACAATTGGCTTACCTGTGCAATGTTTATATGATTAATGATCAGTGTACTGAAATCATGTGTAACGTATGGCTCCTAGTCAATAGATCAGCATTTTCTCTATAGTGACCACCTGTCTATAGTGGCCATATTTCCTAGTGCTGTTGTTGTTTGACATAAACTTTGAACATTTAAATTGTAAGTAACTTTAAACTGCCAGAGTTTCAGCCCAATAAAACACTCTCAGTGCCAGGGTATGAACAGACTGACCAGACAGGCGAAAATAAATCCTCGAACAAGGTTCAATCGTATCTTCCGGGTCTGGCAGGAAGTTGTTAAACTAAAATAAGAATAGGCTCGATGGCTGATTGCATACAAAGTAAAACAGTTTAACAGTTTTACAGCTTGAAGAAAACAAACGCTCCTACAGTACCTGCACCTGCTTGGTAATTATTAAATCGTATGCCCTACTTGAATAAAAAAAGTTCACTGCAAAAATAAATGTACCCACATCACAAGGAGCTTATACTTTTTTAAACTTACACCTAGTTATCGTACTGAAAATTGTTAATGACATTACATGAAGTCATTCAACAATTTTCAGTCATGATGAAAACTTTCTGAATGGAAGGTGTGATTATTGTCATTTTCTGAAAAATAGAAGCAAGCTCTGTTTTTACCTGGAATCAATTCACAATACCAGTCCACTTTGGGGGATAATGTACTGTTAAGAGGATGTTCCATTTTTGCGCAGGGGTGATTTGGAACAGTCCAATGTTGCGTGGGAAGAGGTATGGCTGAAATATGCTGTATTTGCTCTTAAGCAAATGTCGGCCTTTCTAGTCTTCTGTTTTTTTCTGGTAAGAGTGCAATAAGCTCACAGGTTCTCGTACAATGTCACAGCAGATTTTAGCGGGTGTTTGTTTTCATCTTGGACATTGTCTTGGGCATTGTGATCATCATTCACAGTGTTGGCGAAGTGCCCCTGATGCACGGCAGGTGATAAACATGCACAAACGTCTGCTGAATAAGTAGTCAGTCATTGGTAGAGACACCATATGTTGTTGAGGGTAGTTGCACATCTATGTGTAACAATCCTTACCTCTCTTCCACATTTTCTGGTTAGAGTGCAATAAGCTTGCAGTTTCCTGTACCATGTCACAGCAGAAGTTGGCGGGTGGTGTTTTGATTCAGATTCAGCTTTATCTCTTTTGGCTTGGCATATGATATTTCAGATAGCATGTATTTCTTATATTATATCAATATCATGATTACAGTATGTTAACTCAACGATAAAGAAACATTGATTGGTGTTTATTAAAATACATAAATACATTTAATTTTACAGGCTTAACACTGGTCAAAATGAAAGGGACACGATGTTTGAAATATGATCATAACTTACACCATCGGGGAATGGAGCACAAGTACAGGAATCACTCCCTACTGTTCACCTAAACTTTGTATCATAAGTAGTTAGCGGGATAGAGTAGTTTTAATGCTCTGGGTTTTAAACCTGTGACATGGTCCGATGCATCATAATCATCATCATTCACTGTGTGCGATCTGCAGCTGGGATGCGTGGCTGATGCATGGGGCAGAAGAAATCACACTGAAGGCACATTGTGAGAAATGTCCTTAATCTGTCAGCTTATCACCACAGGGAGACGTCTGGAATCTTAGATAAGGCTTACTAATCTCCTGTACGGAAGCTCATGGAACAACATGAACAACACGTTTCACAAAGTACTGCACACATCTCATCATCCCCGGAAATTACGGGAGTCACACACTGTGTTAAACAATTAACTATCCGAGAATGTTGTTTTCTGCATGGGAAGTCTTCTTCATAATAGGATCAAAGGCAGCTTGCGGCAGGACATACAGAGTCTGTTTCTTCATTTTCGTTCTGCTGATGGTGCCAGAAGCGCGGGAGGTCCATCAGATACCAGAGCCGGCAGCATGGAACTGGCAAAAGTGTTAGCATTGCTTCTTTTTTTTTCTTCATCTGCGAGCTTAAACGCACTTAGTTAAGGGCTCAGGCATGGAGTGAGGTGACATAGGTCTGTGGCTGGCTGTTGGTTTTTGGCTGCTAGCTTGTTGGGCAGGGGCGCCACTCAATGAGGAAGCGCAGGAGGTCCATTAGATACTAGAGCCAGCAGCATGGAACTTGCAATAGTAACATTGCTTCTTTCTATCCCTTATCTGCGGGCTTGAACGCAATTAGTTGAGGGCTTAGGCACGGGGTGAGGTGTTTATCTTGATACAGGTGACATTTAGCCTGGTATCCAGCCGTAATATAGCTCCCGAGTCTCTTCTCTCCTCTTTGCCATTACTAATGCAAAGAGGAGAGAAGAGACTCGGGAGCTATATTACGGCTGGATACGTATACCAGGCTAGGTGACATTAGTCTGTGGCTGTTGGTTGTTGGCTCCTAACTCGTCGGGCAGGTGCGCCACTCCCTAAGAGCCGTACGCGTACTGCTTGGTGGCGGGGATTACTGGGTTCTTGCACCCTATCAGTATCAGGATACAGCACAGACATGTTTCGTTACCTTCGTGAAAACGAATGTATTGTTTAGGTCAGTACGTTTCTTTGCATTGGTGTGTGTCAGTAGTTGTTTGAATATTGCACAGTGAGGGAATGTGAGTAAAAAAAACATGGTGTAACGGGAGACCAACATGATGAGAAACTTACCTTGGCCTAACAACTAAGAATTATTGAAACATTCGTAACAATTTACAAAATCTCGAAAAATGTCATAACGGTATGAGATCTTCAACTTGTTGGTAGTTGTGTGCTGTTTCCAGATTTTTTGCATCATTTCGTATCGGGTTTTTTTCTGGACAAACGACTTAATTTATTACCAACAGCTCAGCCCACTTTCCAAGTTCTACATTTATAATTTTATTTATCACAGTAAGTAAGTAATCCCAGCTGAAATGTGACAAGAACTAATATTAGCTTCTGTATGACTAGAATTACACTATTATTGTTTAAAAGTACTTTCGTAACCTTTTTTAACGAACAACATCGGCACTATTACAGTAAAAGAAAATGATGTGAAGTGTTTCACTAAGGATTAGTGGCAGAGGTAAATGGGGGCCCTGTGACAGACGATGCCATATGGGGCCCTGATAAGAATTCTTTATATTGGGGGTCACTTTGAACACCCTATAAAATATCATAAGGCTTCTCGTCATTAAAAAAGGAAGCCAGTTTCCCCATTAAACCGAACATATCGGGAAAGAAGACACTCGCCAGTATACCGAGGCATAACACTGTATTTGCTGCCTCGCTCTATATTTACAGCGGGATCCCATTTCACTCATAATTCATTACGCTTGGCCTTTTACTAAGCTGCAGCGAAACACCATTTTTCTGGTTGCAGGGCAAGGGCGCTACAAAGTTAACGGCCTTCTGAACCATGAGTTGTGACGTTCTTCAGTGTTTTTTTTTTCAGTTTCATAACGATAGATCAATTGAAGCGTTTTACGTTACTTCGCATCTTAATGTCATTGCCAGTCCTGAATCTGTGCTAAACCTAACCGGAAATCAAATGGAAAATGGATTAAATACATATTCTACAGAAACACTATTTTTTTCTGGTTTTAGGATCGACAAAGTTAACGGCCTTCTGGTGAACGAACAGTGACGTTCCTCAGTGTGTTTTGTTGTAGCTTCATGACGATAGATATTTTCTGAAAATCAATTGAAGCGTTTTATGTCATTTCACATCCTAATGCCATTGCCCGTCCCTGAATCTGTGCTAAACGGACGTGGAAATCAAATAGAGGATACGTCCAATACATATTCTACCGAAACGCCATTTTTATGATAACATTACCTCTACCATTCCTTTGCTGTAATAAAGAATTGCTCAGCTCGGAACTGCACAGATGAAATCATACCCAAATGTTTTGATAATCTTCCTTGGCGTTTTCCCCTAAAGTTGACGAATAATCTAATTCTGACAGTCCTATGGACCATGAAGGTGAAAGCTGTGTTCATTTCCAAGACGGATTCCCCACTTTCTTGTCCTAATATCCGACCATTTGAAACGGCAAACCGTCCCTGATTGACATTCATCAGGATGTACATGAACGTCGTGCTGACTTAATCCGAAGACAAACGGGACACGTTTGTCAGAGCGGACGGGCGGAGGGTAAAGGTCTGGGTGTACAATTACAGAGGAGAGTCGGCCATTGATTGACCCGTACCTGATAACATTCATCATCCGTCACGTCGATCTCAGCAAATTAGCCGTGTGCTCTGAACACCTGCCGTGCTGACCTCTGCTGTGGTACAAGGAACCGTGATAACTTTTCATAACGCCAGGCGATCTATGAGATAAATGTGTAAACCACAGGAATAATATTTTTTTCATATAATTATGATTGTACCACCTATCAACACAGCAAAAGCACTGAAAAGTTCCACCCAAAAGT
Organism: Branchiostoma floridae; assembly: GCF_000003815.2. Lineage (NCBI taxonomy): Eukaryota > Metazoa > Chordata > Leptocardii > Amphioxiformes > Branchiostomatidae > Branchiostoma > Branchiostoma floridae. Next base: position 1,596,724 of record NC_049982.1, read on the forward strand.
AGTTACTAAAGCAACTGGCTATGATTTTGGAAACAGTCAGACGTTTCAACTGGAATCAGTGGCACTGGGGAAACTGGTGGATATTAGTTGCAACGTCTGAATGCTTCCAAAATCATAGCCAGTTGCTGTTGAGTAACTACTTTTGGGCGTATCGTACTATCTGGATGTCTAACCTACATCGACGCACTGAGAAGTTCGTTTGGTCTTCTCCATTTATACAAACAGACAGGTGAATGCAAACGAATCAACCTGCGTACCGTTAAATGTTTATAAATAAATCAACATAACTGGAAAGTTCATATGTGTTGGTAGAAGTTATTATTCAAATAGTTGAACTGTAATTTCCAACACGGAAATTGGACTCACGCAAATTTTCCAAGAAGCCATTTACATCAAAGCTTTATAACCATCCCTGAACAGAGACGGTGGGCGCCATAGACTTCCTGCAACCTATAATCCACTGCTCACGGAGTCACGTGTTCTATCTGCATAACGTGACGTCACGACAGCAGTAGATTGTTCATTCCTTGACAAAGACTGATGCTGTGCAGTCGAAAATTTATGTGAGTCCAATCTTTGTGTTGGAAATTACAGTTCAACTATTTCAAGAATAAATCAACATGTTGAGTTTAACGTATCGTTTATACTACTGGTTCTAAGCATTCTTTACCCACTTTAAACCAGTATGGCTATGTCTTACTAGCATTCAAATCAATTTATTTATAGAATGGAGAATACTCAGACTGGATTTCCTATATTTCACATCGGCTGACCAAACGCTGTAAAACTGGTCAGTTTGACACGCTGTAACGTGTAAATTTGTTAGCCCCAACAAGCCAAGGCCATAGTATTCTACGGGACTATGGACAGTAAAAGTTTGCAAAAATGGTTAATTGTCAAAATATAATGGTAAATTATTGGACAGAAGAGTGTTGTAACGAGTAGGGTCAGTTCAGATGCACCTAGAAGTGACCTTGCGAAGGCGAAACTCACCTGGCAAATTGGGATCAGTTCCATTGTTTTTACTCAGCGTACATTATCACAATGTACAATTCTTATATATTACACTTTAACATCGCCTTAACCTGATTGATTTATGTCACCACTGGGGCGTATCCCTACGCTCCGGATCCGCTGATAGAACTGTTAGCTGGGTCGCTAACTATACTTCTTGGTCAGCTCACTCATCTTCCATGTTATGTATCTATATTTGTCCAATTTTTACTATTTTTCCCGCGACCTGTGGAGCCTGGTAAAGACTAAAGGCTTCAATCGCACCTCAAACGGACTTGAATATATACGCATGTGTGACCCCACCTGATGTGGCGCGATGACAAATGTCAGGCGTAGTATACACACATCACGGCTGATGATGTAGGGGAATGACCGGTAACATGACGTGCAGGACCGTGCGTTGATGTCAAGGGTCAGCTACCGTGTCTTGTCGTTACATGCAACAGAACAGCTGGTTTTTGCATTTCCATTGTAAATCAAATTAGACGATGATCCATCTTTCCAATAATGCAATATGGATATAGATTCTAGCTAATTCACGTCTCAACATAAACTTTGGCTTTACATTGAAGACAAGATGAAACTATGTTAAACGTGAGAGAGCTACTAACTGTAAAATTGGCCTACTATTTGTGATAATTAATTGATATGAAGGCATTATGAGTTCATCCTGTGCAGAAACAGGCAACTAAGACGGATGAGAAGCAGAGCGTAAGAATTGAAAAGCATATTAATCTTTTCGACGAAAAAAAGACCAAATAGTTAGGAATCTTGATGCTGTTTGATTGAATCATCGTTAACTCAAGACATGTTCAAATAAGCCTGCCGTATGAATTCTAGGTCATCGCGAGCAGGAACAACTACTACAGGCTCTCGTTCTTCCCTCGTACCATCAGAGAGTGGAATGGACTTGAGCCTGGTGTGGCGGAGGCGGGGTCTCTCTCCCAGTTCAAAACTGAGCTGGGGAGGACCCTGCTGCATTGAGCCACCCCCACACGTCTTGTATATATGTAAATATGTGTTCTATTAACCCACTTAATTTACCTTTCCTGTCTTTTGCACACAGAAAATCAGTTTGTTTTCATTTCCCTTAGCATTTTTCCTTCATTTTCCCATGTCTATTTGTACCGGTCACTTGTATTGTAATTAACCCATACGTAGTCTGCCAATAATCTCAAAAAATTGAGGCTAGGCAGTATGAAAGAAGAAGAATTCTAGGTCACAACCATAAGAACTGTTGTCAGATATACAGTGTCTCTAATGTAAACCGCAGGGTCGCTGGCCGGAAATGTGTCAGCTACACATGACCCCAGGAAGCCAATCTCATTGTCATTAAGTGGGGTACAGATTGACTCCGTCTAACGTGTGGACGTTTGAGATATTAGATCATCAGCGTGGATCGATCCTGCCCGCTCCGGTATGCTGACATCAGCACGGTTCCTCTGGTCAATATATTGTAAATGCAGAAATGTTCGCGGTGGATTAATGTTCGCGGTTTTCGCGATGACCACTTCACCGCAAACTTAAATCCACCGCAAACATTTTTCTATTATGATATTAGACTGCAGTCTATTGTTTTACCGCGAAATTAAAACCACCGCGAAAAGTCCAATTTCCCGCTACCGCGAAATTAAATCCCCGCGAACTTAAATGCATTTACAGTATTAGGCGTAGGAAAAATGTTGTGTTTGTCGGCTGATCCTATTCAAATCCTTCCTCATGCCTTTACTAGCAGGACCAATTTCGACATGAAGTCTGAGTGATGAAATTCAAACCGTATTTTCTGAATTCGCACACTGTTAACTGATTAAAGCTTTGAACAGTTGATGCGAGAATGTGTCTAAAGCTCTGTATTTATTTGTTCAGCTAATTGATATGCCTGTGCTTGTACAATGTGTAATTATATAATTACAGTAGTGCCTGTGGATCATGAATCTTTACATTGCTAAACTGCATTTGTTTTGGACCCTTCGATTGAATTTAAAAAAAAAAAAAACATTACAATCCATACCTGTCGATTCCATTTTTGTCAGTACCGTAACAGGAAACAAAATATTTTTCTCACGCGGCGGCCATGATAGTCTGAAGACGAGGTCAATGAGGCAAATACACAAAACTTATTTCTAAAATCAGTTCCCATTTAGTTTTCCCCCAAACCACACAAATTCTCATGATATAAGATAGAATAATAAATATTACAAGTAGTGTTATGCACCGAAAGATGTAGCAATTTAGAGTAGTGTAGACTGATCCCATAGTCCCTTAAGAGATGCAAAATAAAAACATAATAATGCAAATTTTTGACGGATATGCAGCCCGTTCACTTATTGGTCGCTTAAAGTTTCCTAATTGGCAGGCTGTCATTTGTTGAACTGCTAATTATAATGGGCAGTCTTTTGTTTGCCGCATTGAACTCGTTTTAGATTTATCATGGCCGCCGCGTGAGAAAGGTGTATATGCCGCTGTGTGGAGAAATCCTACGTGAAGAAATCCCCTGAGCTGTACAGCTGCCAGATATCCGAAAACACATCATGAGAACATTCAATTATCTCCGGCCTCTCCGTTGATTCCTCTGGTAATGACGGTGCAGCCGTCCGGAGGGTACTGGAGCTCGGGTGTTGTAACTTTGACATTACGAGTAGGTTAGGCCCCCTTTCCACTACACAGCCATCCCTCTGCGCTCTCACTGCGACGTAATTTGAATATATATAACCCTCACTTTCACACTGGGAATATTATACAAAACGTAAAAGTGTGGCTGCGAAGACAGCAAAACTCACAAAGTTTAAAAAGATTTGTTTCTTTTCTACATAATTTGTTGAGCGATCTGTCAAATTATAGGTCACAGAGAGAGCGCGGTGAGAGCGCCATCCTAGTGGAAAAGCGGTATTAGCAATTTTGCGCCAGAACCGTGTTTAGGTAGTGGTGGACTTGATGGAGATTTTTACAATCTAGGTTCATTTAGAAATTTTAGATTATGATCTTACTTATTGCAATTTGGGTTCTATGGCTCGGAGCAAAGTAGTGTTATTAGCTGGCGTCGTTGAAATGTAATTTCAACATTATTATAAGAAAGTTTGACGACTGTCGTAAGTGATAGTAAAACTTATCAAAATACATTTCCAGTGGAAACCCAAAATTGCGTTAAGCTACATAAAAACTGCAACGCTGCTCAGAGTATCATAAGAATTCCTTTTCAGCAGTGATCTTGTTTGTTATCTAAATGAGGTCAATCTAACATGTCTTTACTTTTCAATTTAAGTGTTTCATAGACATGAAGGCATCTTAGAGAGTCACAAGGGACATGATCACATATTCTCCTTGTAGGTCGTCTCTTTTTACTATCTTAACACAAGAGTCTGCGATCGTGATGCGACCACTGGGCAACCAAAGATTCGATAGATCATGCAACACATTTCTTGGATACAGCAAGCTTTCAAAACGTTCTCTTTTGATTCATACTGTAGCATCTTGCATCATATTATAACTATGAAATCAATCTTGCAAAGGTCACACAAATGCAGTGCTGATCGCTCTGCGATTGCCGAGTAGTGAAATGGGGTACTTGGATAAATTAAACAGTCTAAAGAAACTACCGATATAATCAGTCTGGTGCTCCTTTCTGTAGATGAACAGTCTAAAGAAACTACCAACAGAACTTGCCTTGTGGTCTTTTTTTAGATAAACAGCCTCAAGAAACAACCGGTAAAATCTGCCTCGTGATCCTTTTTTTTTAGATGAGCATCTTAAATAAACTACCAATAGGAGCTGACTTGTGCTCCTTTTTGTAGCTAAACTGTCTAAGGAAACTACCGATAGAACCTGCATTCTGCTCCTTTTTTTAGATAAACGGTCTAAAGAAGCTGCCAATAGATTTGCCAATAGAACCTACCTTGTGCTCTTTTTCTGTATATTAACAGTGTAAAGAAGCTACCACTAGAATCTGCCTTGTGCTGGATCTGTCAGACCGTCAGCAGGACCATCCATTTCCATTCTACGCAGCGGCCCCGGGGGCAGTTCCAATCAACCGCGCAAACACGCCGACATTTATATTCATTACGGACAACCGGGGCTGAACTTGGGGCGAGTCTTATCGGCACTGAGCGGAGTATTTAACACGGGTTTGACTCTAGATCCTCGGTCATTGGCAACAATCCACCGATGGCTAACTCAATTCATGGTCACGGTCATGGCGTCCACTCCAATGTGAAATACTAATTTCAGTCTAAAAATAACAGCGAAGGTTCCACAATTCTTAGTATTAGTAGGGAAGTTAAACAATTGTTTCATAGTCTAACCACGTTCTCCTGTAACTACCTTGTGTGGTGTCAAATGTAATAATTACCACGTCTTTGCTCGGACTAGAACACAACCACTAACGGTGTAGGACTCGGGTGCAATTTGAAACTTGTACTTGTATGCATGGATGGATTTATTACCTCGGAGTAATTACACGAGATATATGTTTAAAGTGGCTTCAATAAAAGACTACACTTAATTACAGGTTTGCACACAGCATAAGGAAGGTATGATCTTCAGTACTCTCTTCTGTGTGCTAAGCATACAAAATGTGCGATAACTTAGTATCTATAAAGCCAGTATAGTATCCCTTTGTTGTAACACACCAGCTACGGTGTCTGTAGCCGTATTTGTATAGTACAAGCTTCTAATAACGTTGTCTTTCTCGACCTCACCCCAGAACGTTGAGATACGTCCGCCTGCCCGAGAGAGTCGCCCTCTTGGAAGGTGCAGGAGGTTGGACTACCTACCTACCTAGTCCCTTGACCTCCATGTCTGTGAATATGAAAATAGAGAGTTGCCTCCAGGTTTGTCTTTCCCTAGCCGGATTTAACCTCTCCTGTAGGCTGAGGGACGTCCTGTCAACGATGTTATCCTGCCAAGCTTTCCGTTGTCGTCCACGACGACGCCCTCCCTCCATTGTGCCCTGTAGGATCGTCTTGGCAAGGATACCAGACCCATAAGGGCAATGATTCACCAAACTAGCGAACTTACACACACAGGACCTGTCCCGCTGTGGTTCGTTACAAAGTTTCCCTGGTGGAAATGAAGTTAGACATGCTACCGGGCTCGTGCAGTCCCTCATTAATCAACTTTGTGGTTACTAGACGAGTAAAAAGTTGAACAATTCAACTGAAGCGACCAGACTGGAGATACATAAATAGATAGATACGGAAGTGGAGGCAATAGTGATGTGCACACGTTTGATATTTCAGGCGATGGCTTCAAGAGTATTTAGATAGTCATATAAGCATGTATGCAGGCATTCTTGGAGACGCTTCTTCATTCATTCATCATTTCTGGTAGACCAAACCACCTTGGCAGACCTTTTTTATGTATTTTTGAAGGACGTGACTTGCATATGCTGATTGTGGCGACTCTGAGCTTTATATTCCCGGAATTGTGTCAATCTTAGCCTTTGTGTTCCCCGAGGGCCTATTAACGTTAATTCTTTCACGAAAGCCTTAAAACCGTCTAACCTACTTATCCTCCCAACCCTGACGACTGAATTCGTCTTCATCTGACATATGGTCCATGTCTGAAAGTGAATAGCACAGACTTTTTCAATTTCCTGTAACTAACCTTCAGGTGGAAATGGTGGTGCGTACCTAAACTCATATTCAGGTTCAGGTCCGGATTCAAGTCCAGCAGTTCAGGTTCATGTTCGGATTTCAAGTCCGGACCTGAACCCATCATTGCATATTATGTGCACTAGAAATTTTTTTTGAGAGGGAGGGGGGATGGTGCGTATAAAATTGCATGTTATGAATTGAAATGCTATGCGAAAAATACATGCAAATTATATACAGCCAGTGTAAACACGAAAAGTTTTTTGTCTCAGTGCAAATTTCACTGTCTATGGAAGGTTTTAAATGGTTTAGAACAAAAAAAGGGAATATAAGTGACAGATTGCTTTTTGCAAGTCCGGACTTGCTCCGGACATTCAGGGTTTTTTTTTTTTTTTAGTTGGACCTAAATATTTTAGGTCCAATTCCAAGTCCGGGCTTTAGGTACGCACCACTAGGTGGAAACCTGCTGTGTACTAATGCATCGTATTAGTGCAAAGTTGACCTGTCATCCTCTTTCTTGTCAAGGTTCACAAATGAGGTTCTGAGAAGTTGCAGTTTACGGTATGCTTTAGCAATGGGAATCGGTGAATAGATTAGCCTTTTTAAATTCAGTCTAAGTAACATTAAGGTGAAAACCTTCTTTCGCACTAATGTATCATTTGAACAAATTCTTCTACGTTACATAACCTTCTTTTAATTTATTGTTGACTGTTCACTATACAACGATGAGAGAAATATCTTCTTCAAATGTGTACAAGATAAGTTCCCATGCTTTATGCATTTAAATAGCACTGAAAAATTTACATTTCTAGTGCAATTAGACAAACCATGTATTCTAAACTCCACCTGCAACTACATTTACAACTGTATAAAGAAGCGAGAAGAAGTTGAACCTGTACATACTAGTAGTAGTACTAGTATACTTTAGACTTTGTAGTTCCAGTCATGTATCACAGTTTTCACAGATTGTACTTAGAATCACTAGGAGATGTACCCTATTCACATTGACCTGTACTTAGCTTGTTAGAAAAGCAAAAATGTACAATAAAGGTCTTCATTCATCCATTCATTTAATTCTTCCGTAGACGTTTCGGCGACTATCTGTCACCTTCATCCGTACAACATCTTAGAAGAATCAGTACAATCAGTACAAAAGCTTTTACTGTTTAAATAAGTTAAGATCATATAGATTATTCAAAACTACATACAATGAAGAAAATATCTTAGTAATGAAAATATGAGGGATAAGAATGCTGCCACAGGACTAAGGATTAGCTGCCATAAACTTCATATTGAAACAGGAAGACACCTGGAACAAAGGTTATGCAAATATTGTAATTTAGATAAATAGAGGACGAACGCCATTTTGTAGTAAAGTGCAGATTGTATGCCGTAGAGAGAAATGAAATGTATAAGGTTATACAAAACCAATTTCCTTATTTCATACACTTAAGTTCTGTACAAAAATTCATTTTCCTAATGCAACTAGACAAACCATCGATCATGAAGCACATCTGCTCTTTTATCTCCACTATAAGAGAAAAGCGAGGAGAAGTTTAATTTATCCAGCAATAGTCTCATTTTGTATCTGTGAACTGTATCTTTTCAACATGTCTTGTTGTGACCTTAACTTATCCCGGTGTGGCAAAAATGTGCAATAAAGGTCTTCATTCATTCGTTTAAACCTTCTGAACAAGGATTGGTGATTTGAAATTTGGGCAGTGACAAAATATTTTAATAAAAATTAAAAGAAAAAATGTTGGTGCGATGGAAATAAACCAAGTTAATATCTAGATATCTTTTTGCTAATCCAACGGTTTTAATGTTGTCCACTTAGTGATTGTAATCCTGACTGTAAAAATCAACAATTCAAATGACATTTTGATGTCAATAAACCATCTCTCTCTTTCTGTAACGTAGGGTGTAAAGGTAGTCATCAATACTGAAGATTTCTCATTCGTAAAACATACCAGCTTCTCTGGACCTCATTTGTAAATTTGACAATAAATAGTGTAGAAAGTCAAAAGTGTAAATATGATACATTAGTCCGTAAACAGTCTCATCAGGTTGGTAGATCATTTGAACAAAGTCTTCTTCGTTACACAATTTTCTTTTAATTCTTCCGTAGACGTTTCGGCGAGTGCCTGTCATCTTCACTTCATCCGTACAAAAGCTTTTGTACTGCTTGTACTGATTCTTCATGAAACCCGTTGTAGAGTGCAGTTTCCACATGGTTGTGCCGTGCTGATTTGGTGTGGGCTTGCCTCAATACCGCGAAATTGACTGAGACTATAAACATCAGTGGATCCGACAATATGTATGCTATCATATGGGAACCCGCCTCGTCGACACAATGTGGAAGCGAAGACCACTCTGCTTGAAGAAAAGCAAGTTTTGTTCGCACGGAGCAGTACATTTGTCTCCTTCTGCCTCAGGATACCACAATCTTCAGCGTGAGAGAGATTGATGCAATAGATAACTAACCCCTGGAGCGCAGCTAAACTGGCTGTGCGTATTTTCCACTGAAAAACTAATAAAAAGGGAAATTGAATCCGCCTTTTCATTAGCTTTGAAGGAACTTTGAAAGAAAGGTTGGAGTCATATACCTCAACAAGCATCACATCTGTCAGATTCTGTTTCACACTTCATTGAGCGGCGCTGCTGAAGACTCGTACCGAGAAGTTCTTATCATCTTTATAATAGGAAGATAAGAACCAGATTATAGTCACAATATTACCTGCATGTTATGAACTGAGCTAGATTATGGGTATACTGCATATAAGGTAGATTAATCATGGTAGCTTGATCTCTCCGTCTTGAATTGGAAACTCTTGAGATTTTTATAACTGTGTCTTATACGCCAAGACGCCTTACAAGTGCGACCTTACTTAGTGAACCGATGAAATGAATATCAATTATTCAATCTTAAAAGCGGGCCCTTCTTCGGGTCGAACGCTACAAACGGGGCCATCATTTAGTACAAGTATCCTTAAATTTGGACTTGTCGGCACAATACAGAAAAGAAAAAATGTTGATCACAGTTGTAACAAGTTCATACCGTTAGTTTAGTATTTTAGAGAGTATCATTTTTGTATAATTTTTCCATATATTTTCTCACTAATGACGTAACCTCGAACAGTGAGCATCTTCTGGTTAATGTCCTCTGGTGATTTCAACATAATTTCAAGTACTCGTTTCAGTTGTCTTCATATTTCTATACACGACTGCATTTATCTGTTGAGAACGTAATTTGTCTTCAATACATCTTACTTCAATTTAATGATATCTGTGCCCCAGCAAGACCACGGGTGTCTGTGTGGCGTAACGGCTAGAGCGTTGGAATCAGAATCAGTAGGTCCCAAGTTTGATACTCGCCATGCCCCTGCCCCCATGACGATGGTGTGACAACCACTGAGCCTCACGGCTTATCTGTCTAAAGGTGCCAAAAACACCTATGGATTTGGTGCTGCCAGTGTGGCAACATCTGCACATTTTTTGCCACTATTTTTTTTAACAAGACCACAATATCCACTTGACTGTAGCCATTCTAACGGCGTTGTTTTCACCCCAGGTCCGAGTACACGCTGATCAAGATGCTGGAGAGTAGAGGATATGACCGAAACCTGAGACCAAACTTCAATGGTGAGTACCACCTATCAATGTCCTGTGTGGAACGTAGACGTAATCTTAAACCATACGACTGATAAATGTGGAAATAATGACTGAAAAGTTCACTAAGACAGTAAAAATAGGAATACTCATGAAAGCCCATAACAGCATAAGTGGTTCGTTTAGTGTCTCACTTCAGCGTACAAATGAGATTTTTACGCCAAGGACTCAAATGCAGCTCAAAAAATGTTGGTTAGTTCATTCTAGCAGAACATTAGATTAGATTTCGATTATGATGCTAACGGGCGTATCTTCTCATGAAATGACAATTTCTACAACAACTTATCAACAAGAACGATTCAAATTGAATTGAAATTTATGGCATATAACACGGATGGATACTTTATTTTCAGAAAGCAGCCTGGTTTATTATTGTCGTAAACATATTCATATCCTTGCACAATTTCATTAGGTCAAAATATCGGATTTTTATGTATCGCTGCAGCGAAGTATGAAGTCAATTCTTTTCAAATGGATAGTTGAGACCAATTTTGTATCAGTAAAGTTTCAAAGCATATTTCAGGACATTTTACAGACATCTTCACCGAGAGAAACTGCAGACTGCATGTATTACTGTTACACAGTTTTACGGTAATAAGGTAATGAGTGTTGCCGTGACACTCCTCACGTTGCCTGCTGGCTCGGCCGTACGAGTTATGGTGCCATTAAGGACAAGGCAATTTACTGTAAATGGACACGATCTACCGACAGAGCTGTAGTTTCCTCGGTTCGGTCGCGTGGTTCAGGATACGAACCGACACATTTACGACCATTTTATGGCTGCAATACTAGACCGGACAGATGTGAAATCATATAAGCTGTACGCTATCACTATTAAGAACCTGGTAGAAACTTCCAAGGACGCTAGTAAACGGTGTGAAAATGAGAGCAAATTATGCACTAAAACAGAAATAAATGTACCTGCAGCAAAAAATCTACTGACCCAAAATTCGCAACTTGTACAATGCTTCTTGCTTTGTCAACAGTCTCCATCCATAATAATTTATTCACCTAACGTTGCTCTATCAGCAATATAGAAAAAAATGCATTTCAATGGCATGCCAAAATATACGATACAACGTGTCAAATGACGCATCACCGATAGTTAGACATACTTAACCCAAAACAAATTGCGATTCTGAAAAACTACCAAGTAACAGAATAAAATGACTATTTTTACACAAACACAGCTTTGTATTCACCGTTCAGAACCAGACAGAACCTCGCTGAGGAAGGTGACGGACGGTCACCGAAACATCGGTGAAAATAAAGCTGTGGTTGTGTTAAAAAAGGAGTCTCTTCATTCAGTGACATACCAACCTCATGAAACTATTCACGGATACCATGTAATATTTTGACTTATCGCCACTCTAACCAGTTGCACTGGTGTACATCATGTGCTAATTATTGCCTCTTTTCTCCTTTTCAGGGCCTCCGGTCGAGGTGAGCTTTAGCATGACCATAGCCAGCATCGACCAGATCTCAGAAGTCAACATGGTGAGTAACTGTTTGTTTTGTAGGCCAAAATTATGGTAACAACTTTTGTGCCATTATCATGCTATATGACGACATTATGACGTCATCTAGCTAATATCGGCCGCCATCGACAAGATTTCAGAAGTGAAAATTGAGTAACTGTTAAGTATGACCAGATCTCAAAAGTAAACGTAAACATGGTGAGTAAAGATTCACAACAAGCACGGGTATCTATAAACCTTACAACATGGACGGGTTTACATAAACTTGGTCTTTATGCATTAAGATTTCCCCATGCGCCGTTTGAACGCCTCTCCAATGCTTGGTGAATCTTAAAGAGGCATCTTAAAACGGTGCATCTGAGTTAAGATTCACGGCGCACACGAGAAATAGATAAAACTGGATTCTAACGCCTCAAGATATTCCCGGGCCATGTGTATAATCACTCAAGGCCTGCAATCAAGGGCTTCAAAGGGCTGCTCTGACGCGTAATGACTTGAGAACAGTCGTGTTAAACTTTGCGACAACAGAGGCGCAAGCTTCGTTAGGAATAGACAAACGTGGATCTGCATGCGTCACGGCGCCCCAGGTTTCCTTCAGGTTCAGAAAAATGCTGTTATTATTAAGAGGCATACATTCCGGTTTCCGATGATGAGACGGTAACGCCTGTACGGCCGTGCCCGTGTTTCTAAATCTGGTCGCTTACACTATTCTTCCGAAGACTGCCCCAAAAAGCTTAATCTATTATAAATCGTGCTGCAGCATTTATTTATCACTCAGTTCACGGGCACCGCTAAAATCCTCCCAAGCCAGAACGACTCATCCTCGATTGAATAGTAACCACGGTTGTGAATCTTTCAAGGCCTTAGAAAGGTCCACTGGACACTACCATAGGTCATGACATTAGTAAAGTGTTATTGATGTTGGATTTGTTGCTGTGACTTTTTGATAAAGTAAAATACCCCTTATGCAGAAACATCAATAGATTTTGCACTCAAGACTCGGTCATGTGCGCCAGTGTGGGTTTTTCCTTTATGTATTCTGTTTCTGAATTTGTTCCAACATATGAAAGGCAGTGGTAAAACATTCTTGTGCTGTTGTAAAAATAGTGATTCATGAAAAAGGTGAAATGGATCACTGACGCCCTGTATCTACGTCCTGTGCCCTGACCATTCATTCATTTGATTTATCTTATTTAATTCCAATACTATCATCAGCTTGTCTGTAGCTAGTAGAGCAGCAAACATTCACTCTGCTTATTTGAGAGTTAAACTGGGAGTGATAAGTTCTCGGGCTCACCCTGAAATAATGAGCACAACTAAGATTTCGAAGCATAGATGTCATTTATTAAGTCTTTTATGATTGTGTACCAAATTCAAGTCATTGTGATTATAACTTTGCAGGGGACACCCAGTAACGTTAGGTAAGGGAGAAAGGAAAGGCCATGGGCAATTAAGCTGCGACCTGAGGTGTACGGCCCAACTTGCTCTTCTGAAAGTCAGACACCTACCTCTTTCAAATTAGAATAGGAAGGGAATCATTATCAAACATTTTGAAAATGTCTGCAAAAAAATTTACGGCATGGGTAACTCGACCCACACATGTCTGAACAAAATTCATCCTTGTTTTTCTCGCAACTTACCAACTGATTTTCAAAACGACGTTGCCTGGAAAGCAATGACTGCAATGATTTGAAAGTTGGAGGATTTCTAAGAAAGGGCTTCAATTTACGAAGCTTTTCATCGAAATCAGAGTTGTGCTTATTCTATCTTCATGAGGACGAAACCTTATTGATCCCTCCTCGTAACGTGCCATCGATGAGGACGTTAGAAGCTAACGAACCACTCCTGGCGCCCGCCCCGAGTAAGGTCAGGAAGGGGTGGTCGGTGTAAGGTAATATTCTGTATTTGCTTGCAATTGTTACCTTTCTAGTTTCTTTCCTCCCTTACTAATCAATCTATGGTTCGATATAGTCATAACTCTTATTATAAGCGCCGTATGATATTTCTGCTGTCAGTTTAGGTAAATAATTGCCATCAATACTGTAAAACGTTAGGGGACTGTAGACATGGATTTTCCGGGGTCTTGTTTTAAAAGAGTCCACAGAAATTCTGCCATCTTCCACCAGCCGTGACGAATAAGGCGTTAGAAGCTAACGAACCACTCCTGGCGCCCGTCCCGAGTCAGGTCAGGGAGGGGCCGTGGATGATATTATATAGAAGCTAACGAACCACTCCTGGCGCCCGCCCCGAGTAGGGTCAGGGAGGGGCCGTGGATGATATTGGACGTCACGATTGATCACTGTCATTTATGGTGACATAATGAAAGAAATAAGACCGGTTCAACTGTACACTGTTACATCGTATTCGTATTTTCCTAGAACTATCGTAGAGTGGAATTTGTTATCACCAAGCACAGTAGGGGCGTCTTTTCAGGATAGTTTTAAAGAACGCTTGCAGATAGACGTGCAAAAGTTAGGTGTGACGGGTCGTTCGGTGTAATATAACCAGCTGCTGCCACGCCGCGCGCCTGCGAAGCTGGTGTGTTACGCCGAAAGGCGGTTATACTGGCTATATAGATACAGATACAGAAGTTGGTGTGTTACGCCGAAAGGCGGTTATACTGGCTATATAGATACAGATACAGAAGCTGGTGTGTTACGCCGAAGGGCAGTTATACCGGATACATAGATATAGATACATCGCTCTACGCAACAACGGTTCGCTGTACAGTATCATCATTATTTCTTCATCAATCATCCAACCTTCCCGCACCTGACATGACCTCTGACCTGAACTCTATCATAACGTTAGATGAATGACAAGATTGTGACAAGGTCGAGACCCATAACCACAACCGCGACACGCCTCAAGGAGCCGTCAGATATTAGTCAGGACTGCCTTAGCTTGACCGATTGGAATCCCATTGTCTGAAGTGTACAGGCAGTTCCTATCGATCCTACAATAGACCCCCACATGATTCACGAAGGTCGCTGTGCCTATTCGTCAAGTCTGGTGGAAGATGGCAGAATTTCTGTGGACTCATTTTAAACAAGATCCCGGAAAATCCATGTCTGCAGTCCTCTAACGTTCGTCAATATCGACTGTAATCGTTTACGTTAAACCAGACAACGGAAAGTTTATACGGCACTTACCATAGAGTTTATGACTATAGTCGAACCCTATGATGGCTTAATCAAACCAAAAGTATAAGAAGCAGAACTCAGTTCAAATTCTTAAGGGGTCCCTATGCCCGAACCTCTAGCGTGCGTGTGCTCCCACCCTGTACCATACAGGGCCATGTACCAACTATACCGTGCTGCTTCAGAGAGTCGCCGGCAACCACAAAGTAATTATACGAGTGACCCCACCAGGCTTTCCTGGAATACTTCGGCTTCTTCCAGGATTCAAGTCTTGGCAATAAATCCAAACCAATACTCTGGTGGGGGCCATGTACCAACTATACCGTACTGTTTCAGAAAGACGCCGGCAACCACAAAGTAATTATACGAGTGACCCCACCAGACTTTCCTGGAATACTTCGGCTTCTTCCGGGATCCAAGTCCTGGCCATAAATCCAACCCATTTGGGAGGCTCTTAGTGAAGTCTGAAGTCTGTGTTGTAGCCTACAGGGTCTGGCAGGACCGGCCACGTCTGATGGGGTTGGGTAATGAAACACTTCATCGTGGCCGATAACTAAGTCTCTGTACACTGCGCACATCGTACAAACCCATCGGGGCTGCTGCCTGCAGTCAGGATCGCGCCAGACACCCTTCTGTCCCTGGTGGTCCGGTAATGCGCCTCTATGCTGTAAGATAAGACCCTCCCTACAGTACTACACGTCCTCCGAGCAATCAGAGATGGATTTGTGTGTCTCTTGATCTTATAATTGGGATATGGAGCAAGGTCCCAAAGTGTGATTTAAAAGCCAGAAAAGCACAACAAAAACAACATTCAAATCTAACGTTGTTTGTGAAATTTGTTAGGTGATTTGTCTAATTTGTACTCATTAATGGTTTGCTCAGCAGTCAAAGCCTCTACCGCAAAAGAAGTGTTACAGGCCGCCAAAGGAAAGCAGAGGACTACCATGTCTCGGTCTTTGTAATGCGTTTAAAGCATTCAGAAATTCAAATAGAAGAAGAATATCAGGCACTTCCATTATGATTTTACCATATACGTTGGCTCGGCGGTATGGACAAGTTAAAAAAAATCAATTAAGATGGTGCCAAATGGCCGCACGGACAGGAGACGGTAGAGATACCATCACTACTGCAGCGTCAGCAGAATCACCCTGGTCAGCCCGCAGTGATAACATCCGGACTCCTCAGCGCAAATTGGACCTGTAATGAACGGTTCAAGCGACCTTGTACCCGGCAAACTTCAGCCTTTCATCAGCGCTCAGCGTACGCCGTACGTCTCCTGAAGCACCGGTGGTAACACCAGACGATCACATCTGGCGACAGAAAATCCATAACAGAACGGGAAACACGAAAGACTATGAGTTAGGATTGGCGCGGCTTGGTTTATGTAGACTGGAAGGAGTCAGCCTTTACGAACATCAGTCAGAAGTTAGAGCCCTTTTAAACGATTGCTGGTAGCTTTGTTTGATTTGCTGTCGGCAAGACTTCAAGAACTGCCTTGCCGAGAGTGAACCATTACTCGGCCCCGGGCACGGACAGTCGGGTCATTAACAGGAAGGGTTCATCGATCGCCCCCAGACACTTACACCATCAGCAACAATCTCACGCAATCTTCACTGTGCAGCAAACTCCATCAGCAACATACTCACGCAATCATCGCTGTGCAACAATCTCCATCATCGGTGTGCAACAAACAACATCAGCAATGTGCAACAAACTTATTTCATCGGCAATGTGAAACAAACTCATTCCATCGGCAATGTGCAACAAACTCATTCCATCGGCAATGTGCAACAAACTTATTCCATCGGCAATGTGCAACAAACTCATTCCATCGGCAATGTGCAACAAACTCATTCCATCGGCAATGTGCAACAAACTCACGCAATCAGCAACAAACTCACTCCGTCAGCAATGTAAAACAAACTCACTCCATCAGAAACTCGTTGAAATGATTGAAAGATTGAAATGACACCAGTACCCCCCACCCCGTCCTAATGGGTACGTCTGGCCAATACGGGGTCCAGATTTAGGGTTCAATTAACGGGCAAAACATGAAAAACAAGTTTCGACAGGGGGCTAAAAGTGCCCGCGCCAACTTTGACCTCCTATAGCTCCCAAACGGCTTGTGCTAGAACAACCAAACTTGGTGAGTTTTCCTAAAAGTGCCCGCGCCAACTTTGACCTCCTATAGCTCCCAAACGGCTTGTGCTAGAACATCCAAACTTGGTGAGTCTTCCTAAAATATTGTTGGCAACAGTTATGAAAAAAAAATAGATAAGTTTAGAATTTTTCGTGTTGCGATGGCAACGGATTTCTGAAAGGCAAATTTTACTAAATTCACTAATTTTGGTTTGAACAAAGGGATTTTAAGATTTTCTTGCTAAACTAAACTTCCTTTCAGATATCTTTAATATCTAGCACATCTAAGTGGAACATTTATAATTAAATATTCATAAATTATGCTAATGAGATGACGTAATTGGTCAAAATCCAAGATGGCAGACAATATCATGATGAAAAGTATAATAAGCTTATTTTCACTCAAATTTCATCACTACTTGGTATTTTCTTACAGAAAACATTCATGTGAAGGTTTTTTATCCATTTTCAAGGGCTTTTAGCGTTATATGTTAAAAAAGTATCTTGAAAAATGTAAGGTTGATAATCCATGATGGCAGATAGCTAAACTACAGATATTACGTCATTTTGAAGTCTTATAACACTTAAATATTAATAAGAAACCTTTATTGGTAACTTTTTGAGTGAGATATTTAGGTATTATGGAAATTCCCAGTTTTAGCCCAAAATATCAATTAATGACGTCATAATTACGTCATATTACGTCATAATGATATAAAAATTTCAGGAATTATACAACTCGATGAGCACAACCTTCCCTGCAAATTTTGAAAATACGAAGGGGGTCGAATGAGCCCCCCCCCCCGCCCAGGCCAGGGAAGACCCAAAAAGCCCAGTCTGGATAGGGTTTAAATAGATGGCGTGCACGGCGAGCACTTTGCAGAGTGTATTAGTTTACCGCGGTCTTAAGTCAAGTAGCAATTGATCAGGACACAGGAGACGCGCAGTCGGCCCGCACACGTCATATCCCACAAACGATTCGTCGCCAGCTCGCAAACAGCTCACAAACGACTCTCCACTATTGATCAAACTTCAGTAAAAGTCATATAACCCGGATACTCTCGCTAACAAGCAGGTAAATCCTGTGTAATGTGAGAGTCTGTCTTTATTTAACGGCAGTTCGAGCAACATGATTTACTGATGAAGGGAACCAGCAGGTAGAGATGAGGGAAGAGTAATCTACAGGAGTAAAGGCCAATGAGAGAGAAACATTGCAGGTAGAACAAAGGAATCAGTTTCTGCTCTTAAATCAGGAATGGGTGACCTGTGCACATACGTCACAACGCCAAACAACCACTGATAGAGCAAAGTCAGCCGTGAGTTAGAACAGTATCTAACGTTGAAGAAACATTTGTGACTTTTTCAAGCAGATGAACCTGAACAAATAGGAGTCGTTAAATCGTAACTGATACATTTGTCAAGACCACTTGAGCTATGCGTTCAGAATGGTTTTCCATCATATAAATGTAAAACAGGAGGTTTTAATTGAATGTATTTCTCCCGACACCTTAGTTATGAGAGCGATCGGAGCGGAACTAAACAAAAATGTCCACTGCCACGGTGTACAGATTTCTTACCCGGGGAGTCAGCCTTGACCCCCTGTATTTAAGGCCGGGGTCGGAATTACCCTCATCCAATGGAACGAGAGGAAGGCAAAGGGCTAATGGCCATGTCAAGGTTCATGATCAAAAGGCCATGGGTCATCATTATGTCAAGGTTCATGGTCAAAGGGGCCATAGGTCATTACCATTTCACGCTTTACTGTCAAAGGCCATTGGGTTTCACTTTGTCTAGGTTCATGGTCATGGTCAATGGCTCATCATTTTGTCAATGTTCATGCCGATACAGATCGTCGTCCTCGTGCTAAGAGGCATGGTTATCATTATGGAAAGGGTGCCAGACAGGGGATAACGCTTCCCACAACTCGCTGGAATAAAATAAGTACGGAAGGAACTCAGTAAATTGGGACTATGAAGGACCGTTAGTGGTCTAGAAATTATCTTGGTTTAGTGCTAGACTCCATAAGTTAGGCCCTGCCGGACGTACCTAAATTCTTTTCAACTGTATGATTTTGCAACCATGCCTTTTTCAAGATTAATGAATTGCAATTTCTTTCGAAATCGATATGTACTCTGTTTTTCATGCCATGCCATGTGGAGAAGTAAAAGACGAGAAGGCAGGGACATAGTTCGTTGAAGTTCAAACGTTCCAGCAGTTCTCTGAGTTTCCCGCGGTGTAATGAAATCCTCCCAGTGGCGGAGAGAACCATATTGGAGAAACACGTTGTGATTATCCAAAGATAAGTACACGTGGAGACAAAGCCGTGAAATTACAAAGTCTTCACGCTCCAGGACGTCAGAACATCCTCGATCGATAGCTCCATCCCGCCAGTCTCCACACGTACTGCCACTTCCTCGGGAAGATGCGCGACAGGAATCCTAAGGACGAACCTTAAGGTGCACTCTCGTTGCACTTGCGTCAAGCTTGCATCACTGCGGAGTTTGAAAGATACTCAACAAATTTCAGAGATAGCGAACAAACTTTCTTACTTTATTGCGTATTTTTTCGTTTTCTAAGTCATAATTTAACGTTTTACGCAATATCTAAGTTATAAAAGATCGTAGAAAATAACAAAACAGTGACGAAATGAACGAACCCCGCAGTGACGTGAGCTTAACGCAAGTGCAGTGAGAGTGCACCTTCACCGTTTGTTGAGCTGTCATGGCGAAAGGTTGGCATAAAGTGATGATCCCTGCAACAATCTGAACAGGACATTACCCATGATAAATATCTCAACAGCTATCACGATTAGGGATTCGCTAAAACTGATAATTTCCACCGCAGTCGTGTCCTGTTTCGGGATATGCTGACGAGGACTGATGTTATCTCTCCTTTAGTACTGTCAAACCTTTGCGTCATGCTTCAAAACGTCGTGTACTTCAGATATCCCATCCGTATCAGGTGTTAGCAGCTTTGAGGACTTCTTTTGGGAATTCCGGAAGCTTTCTCAACTTACGAGAATTCCTACATAGACGTAACTTGAATGAACAAACGTTGTTACACGACCGTTAATGGTCTAAATCCACTACTAAGGTGCCATACATATTGTCTAAATCCACTACTTCGGTACCATGTATATTGGGCCATGCTGAACGTACCTTGGTTTCAGTTAAAGAAGCAATCTACTTTCGGAGCTGCTGCTTCTTCTGCTGCTGATGTTGATGGTGATGATTTATGCATGTTTCCCATTATACCATTCCTAAGACAGTACAGGTAGGACCAAAGACTGCTGCTCATGTTGATGCTGATGTTGGTGATTACGATGTTGATGATGAAGTTGA
>NC_049982.1:1617192-1617844 GCF_000003815.2 Branchiostoma floridae
GAATGAAAATTCCTTTCTATTTTTGACAATTCGTAGTGTATTCTAGAAATTCTCACTGCATTCCAGATATTCTTTTGGCCACATTCGGGCAGGATTCAAAGTGGCTTACCGTTTTGGTGTTCCATCAAATGAGATAAGAATGTTTCGAAGAATGTTTGAATGCCGTAGAATGCGCTCATACTGCTGATATTTACTTAGATTACACTTAGAATCCACTTTGAATGCCATTCGATATTTTTCCACTTCGAATGCACATCGACAGTTTTTAACATGTCAGAAACTTTCGGGCCAGCCAAAAGAACGGGCACAAATAGCTGGAATGCAGTGAGAATTTCTGGAATACACTACGAATTGCAAGGAATAGAAAAGAATTTTCATTCTGACGGCATTCCGGCTCATTCTTGCTCTCGTGTGAAGGGGGCTTTATCAGTGAAGAGCGTCTGACGCACCCCGTTGTTTTTCAGGCATCACCACTGTGCTTACCATGACCACCCTGATGAGTGACGCATGTCTGACGCACCTCGTTATTTTTCAGGCATCACCACCGTGCTGACGATGACCACCCTGATGAGTGACGCATGTCTGACGCACCCCGTTATTTTTCAGGCATCACCACCGTGCTGACCATGACCACCCTGATAACCGGAGCGCG
>NC_049982.1:1618137-1622671 GCF_000003815.2 Branchiostoma floridae
ATTTTCGGTCGCATATCCGTCAACCTTCGTCAGGAGTGGTAATTCAGTTACTCTGAGCACGTGACCTAAGGACGTGTGACTCGAGTAAACAATTGTAGATGCCTGGGTCAAAGCAAAAATATTGGACACCGAACCGGAGTACTACATAAGAGCACACAAGCCTACACTTTATAGAGACGGGGGCCGATACCGCTTACCAGGCATCTACGATTCTTTACTCGAGTCACGTTACCTTAGGTCAGTCACCGTAATTGAATCAGCACTCCTGACGAAGCTCGACGGAAGTGCGACCGACAATTCGAGGTGAGCAATCTCTTGTGTTGAGTGACAGTTCAAAAACTTCAATAATGATTCCAGTCCCAATCTCAAGACCAGTTAAAGGTAACCTGCCTACTTGGCTAAGCGCTCTCTTGCTGCACTAGGTAACCAGTCTCTTTTACATGTTTAACTTTATGATGAAAAGTGCTGATTTCTGTGCCGTTCCAGGCGGGAAAAAGGTGGCGCTCTGCCGGTGACTCCGGCTGCAAACCTGCGGAGGTGGAGCCGCTCGGCAACGGCGGGGGCAACCTGCCGCTCACGGTCTGCAACCAGGTCAACGCCGACAAGGAGCTCGGCGACGTTCGGCTCAACTCGCTAAACATCGACGACTGTCGGGAAAAGTCGGAAGACGAGCTGAAGAAGTCGGCGAGCATCGGGGACCAGATCGCGGTGGTGGTGCGGCGCTTCAGTGACGTCACCAGGATGGTGCAGGTCAGCACCATCGACAACTGCGCCAGATTCTCGTTCCCAGCCATGTTCGCGCTGTTCAACCTGGTCTATTTCATGTACTACTGTATGTATTAAGGCTCTGAGAACGAGAACAACGCTTGCACCACTGCATTTGAGCCCACCACAGGCTCTGGGAACGAGAACATGCTGGGTCCACGCGTTATACTGTATGTGAGGGCAACACAAACTCTGGTAAAGGAGCATATCTGTAACCTAGCATCCAGCCTTTCGTGATTAGGGCGGGGTCTCTTCGGGTCTCTGGGAGCTCTCCACCGCCCGGGTGAACATTGGCACACGGTGGTAGTTTTACGGTGTCGGAGTGAATTCGTCATCCATTGTAAAACTAGTAGAAGCCAGTTAATTGCACAACGGATTAACGCACACTTCTGTTAACTGCACGGAAACCCGAAATCCCAAACCGGTGCAGTCCAGCTCGATAACTTCGCATTATTGCACCAGCTGGATAATTGCACGACTCGATTCACTGGCAAATTGGCCGTGCAATTAAGCGGGTGCCACAGTTGACAATGGCGGCGAAGAGTTCCCACGGCCCCGTAGAGAGTCCACCCGATTCGCGGTAGACCAGACACTAGGTTATCATCTGTAGGGTTTACAGCATGTGGCATACCGTAAGGTATACGGAGATGTGGAGGGATTTGTGTTCTTGGTGAAATGTTTTCATGTTCCGGTACATCGTACAGGAGAGTCGTGACGTCATACGTGATGGCCTTACTTTACTTTACTTTAAGTGGGTGTGGATGGATTATGTTGCTGAAGATGTATGCCAGGTAGAGATAATTATGTTACCTTCACAGAAGGGAACATATTGTTTTTGCTTTGTTTCTTCTTCTTTTCCGCGCAAATAAGGTCAACGACCTGGACCAGACGGCTGTCACCATTGTAACCGGTAAAGTAGCAGGCACCATGTGGTGTTCGGTTACATAATGTAGCAAATGTCCGATCTAGAGGGGCTCGGGTCACTACATTTAGAAATGTGTTCAAATAAGAATGAACAAAACAGTTGCCAGTGTTAGACTACAACATGTGAAGGTAACATTCTGTATTTGCTTGCAAATATTACCTCTCTAGTTGTAGATCAACTGTTCTGCCGTTTGTAATACCCCTGTCACATTTGGCGAAAATCGATCGGACGACGATTCCATCGCCCGAGCCTCGCTTATAATAATAACTTTATTGCACAACAATGTACAAAGAATGGCTTATATGTGACAGGGACGGTTTTTAGGTAAAATTTAAAATACGCTCAACCCTCTGTCGATCTTAAATATGGCCGATCTTCCATCGATACGCTCGAAGATCGTTTATAATGTGATAGGGGTATTATTGGAGGCTCCGATTAGATTGCAAATATGAGATATGGTGTTTTCGTATCTTTGCCCCAACATTCAAGTCAATGCACTAACGTTAGGCTCTGACGGTCTTTTAAGTGAGCGACTTTGAACTAGAACACTTTACTCGTGATCTCTACCGGCAACATGTCTTAACTACACCGAAGGCCTTAGCCTGTTCGCCTTCATATAACCAAGTGTAAAGTACATTTCCATTCATGAAGATATCCAATGTCAATATATAGACTAGAGCGTACATTTTCTATGAATGTCAGGAATATCATTCCGTACTTTTTGTGTGTATCGTGTAAATACGTCTCCAATACTGATGTCTATATCTATATTGAATAACCTCGTGTTACAACGGCAATAGACGAAACCAGATGTGTAATGTAAATGTAACGGTTACGATATTGACTTTAGGGTTACAAATAATGCCAATTAGTCAACCAAATAATTAGGCGATAGACTAGCCGGATCATGCAAACGTGTGATTTCCATTTCTGTAAGCGTTGTTTTAGAACCAAATGTTCTTTATATCTGGATATACACTAGTGACCTGTACATGCATTACTTAAAGCTGGAAACCGAATAGAATCAACACATTCATGTTTCTACAAGCCTCGATACCGTGTGTGGTTGCCATATTTGGACAGCGCTACCGTCACTGTTATGGAAATGCTGAAATAAGATACCTGACGGCCATCTTGTTGAAGTGCCTGGTGTAGTCGTATGTTGGCGGAAATGCATCATGGGAATGGGTTTAAGAGTATTTCCCCTCTGTAACAGACTTGGTATGAAATGCTGAACGTTATTAAATCAAATCTGGGTATATGTGTCGGCGGGGTGAATCAGTGTACGTACGTTTCAGAAAACTTCGGCACGATACCAACATCCCAAAGCCGGGGGTACCGCGGTGTGAGACACTCTCCATCGTTGTGAGGCATATCATAGAGCTGTATGTACTATTGGTCTTATATAAATGTATCCGATGGGAACGTGTACAGTAGGGTTTGAAATGTAACTTGATGTATAAATACTAATTAAAATGTTAACTTAAGGTTACGCCTCGACCAGACTCTTTGGTATACGTGGGTGGATGCATGTGTATATACGAGTGTATATGTAACGCTTGTATATACGGGTGTGTATGTATGTATGTGTTTGTAAATTAACATGGGCGACTGTGAACAGGCTTGCCCGCACTGCCGTGCATATTACCTATATCATACTATTGAAAATCAAAAGCTAATTACAATATTCATTGTTATCAAAACCATCCATTCACACTATCCCCTTCCCACTCATTCCACCTCACACTCCAACATACTAGTAATCTCCAAGCAGATCCTACGGTAGCATAAGATAGTATCAAAAGCTGGCAGAGGAGTGAAGCCGGCCTAGGAGTGTGTTTGGCTACCGGTCTACATGGCAAATGGACACCTCTTGGCTGACTACACTCCTTGGCCAGTTTTGGTACTATTTTATGCCATTGTAGGATCTGCTTGGAGATTAACTCCAACACACTCCAGTATTCACTCACTCGCTAACTCACTGGCTTGCTCGCTCACTCGCTCTTTCACTCTCAATCACTCACTCACTAATATGGTCTCAGTCACTCATTCATAAATCCACACGTTATCACTACAAACTAATAATACAGCATACTGAAAACAAGCAATACCCTTAAAAACAAATCAATGGCGCATACAGTCTTGTTTATCGAATCTCTAAGCAGATGATAGGGTAACTAATATCTGCTTGAAGATTACTATTTATTATTGATTATTATTCCAAAGGTAACAACGTGTTAAATATAACTGCAACTCTTCAAACTTTCCTTCACTGACATGTAATAAGTCATTTACATTTTCTACAAATGATTCTTTGAATATTTTGAAGATATTTAAAAGCAATCTAAATTTCATCCCCCATCCGAATCTCTGCGTACCTAGCGGTTTATATCTGAAGTGCAGGATGCATGAACCTGTACACGAATCTCTGCGCTCCTGGCGGTTTATATCTGAAGTGCAGGATGAATGGACCTGTACACGAATCTCTGCGCTCCTGGCGGTTTATATCTGAAGTGCAGGATGCATGGACCTGTACACGAATCTTTGCGAGTCGAAGCTCCAGATGTCCGGCCGCTCCACTCGGACTTTCTTCGGTTTCACCTTCCGAACCTTCGGCCTCATACCGGAATCTGAAACATATTGTAAATGTATTGTACATGTAGCTGTATTGTATGGTGGTGTAATCAATCAGTGAGTTGATTTTGATTGCTGTAAATTCATTAATACTTCCTCCGGGACTCAACATCTAGGTAAAGCCCCCTTTACAAATCAAGAATTTAGCTCGGCCGAGTTGTCAGCGAGCTGTAAATTACGAGGAGCTAGCTATGAGTGCACCCTGAACAT
>NC_049982.1:1622771-1678066 GCF_000003815.2 Branchiostoma floridae
TCTTCGTAATCCACAGCTTGCAGACAACTCGGCCGAGCTATTAAAATTCTTGATTTGTAAAGGGGGCTTTAGAAGGAAAATAATTTTTGCGCGCGGTGTATAATCATAAAGTTCTCGGTTTTAAAAAATCTGTGTAGTACAAATAGAAAACATGGTGTCATGTTTAAATTATGGGTGGTCACCAAGGAACTAAATCCACAGCGAACATTCTAAGATTGTTATTCTACTTCTTATTTAAAACAAACTTTTTATTTCTATTTTTTATTTTTTTCAAACTTTATTCAGATAAACAAAACAAAAACATACAATACAAGAAAACTTGAACAAGAATATACAAGTGCACATACACTGACAGGTAAGTACTTGCGGTAGTGATATTACAGAAACAGGTATAAGGTTTATAAAGTTAAAAGAGAAAACAAACTTAAAAGAGAACCTTACCTGCACTATACAGGCCGGGCATCATGTGATACTGCACGTAGTGCTGGAACTCTCGAGGGCACGTGATACGCTTGTCTTCGGGTACCTGGTGGGGAATATGGCCCTGTGGTTAGAGATGTGACTTGGAATCTATAGGCTCTGGGTTCGAATCCCAAAATATGCATAATTGGCCTCAATGTTCTTCCTTCAGGAAAGGCACTACACATAATTTTCCTTACTCGACTCGGGTGATGTGAGTACCTAGCTTTGGCAGGACATGACGTAACGCCAGTAGTTCTGTGTTTGAGTTTAAGAAGAGTCACACTTCGAGCATGTCATGTTAAAGAACCCATCACAATTATTGATAAGAGTAGAAGTTATTCCCGGTGGCAGTGTGAGTGAATCAGACTTAAAGTCTGGTATTACACACTTCTTCTTACCGTCCAAAACTGGTGTGTTATCGGTTTATCGGTTATTACAAACACACAAACAACTAACCAAACAAACCACCAACTTTGTGCGGCCAGGGCGGTGTGCGCACGTCTGCAGGCGGGCGCCAGGACTGGTTGTGTGGGTAGGGCACGTGTGTTACCGGTCCATGATTAGGAACAAACAAACAAACCACCCACCTTGTGCGGCCAGGGCGGTGTGCGCGCGTCCGCGGGCGGGCGCCAGGACTGGTTGTGCGGGTAGGGGACGTGTGTTACCGGTCCATGATTAGAAACAAACAAACAAGCAAACAAACAAACAAACAAACCACCCACCTTGTGCGGCCAGGGCGGTGTGCGCACGTCTACGGGCGGGCGCCAGGACTGGTTGTGCGGGTAGGGGACGTGTGTTACTGGTCCATGACTAGAAACAAACAAACAAACAAACAAACCACCCACCTTGTGTGGCCAAGGCGGTGTGCGTACGTCTGCGGGCGGGCGCCAGTACTGGTTGTGCGGGTAGGGGACGTGTGTTACTGGTCCATGATTACAAACAAACAAACAAACAAACAAACAAACCACCTTGTGTGGCCAAGGCGGTGTGCGTACGTCTGCGGGCGGGCGCCAGTACTGGTTGTGTGGGTAGGGCACGTGTGTTACCGGTCCATGATTAGAAACAAACAAACAAACAAACCACCCACCTTGTGCGGCCAGGGCGGTGTGCACACGTCTGCGGGCGGGCGCCAGGACTGGTTGTGTGGGTAGGGGACGTGTTACCGGTCCATGATTAGAAACAAACAAACAAACAAACAAACAAACCACCCACCTTGTGCGGCCAGGGCGGTGTGCGCACGTCAGCGGGCGGGCGCCAAGACTGGTTGTGCGGGTAGGGGACGTGTGTTACCGGTCCATGATTAGAAACAAACAAACAAACAAACCACCCACCTTGTGCGGCCAGGGCGGTGTGCGCACGTCAGCGGGTGGGCGCCAGGACTGGTTGTGCGGGTAGGGGACGTGTGTGCGCGCCTTCTCACGACGCTCCTTCTTCACGAATTCTGGAATAGATCGCCAAACGATCAATTAAACTACACTGAACTCGAGTATTGGATGGTGGTTCCGAGAAGTCTAACACCTAACCTCTAAATCTAAAAAAAAAAAAATACGTATTTAGCTTGGCATCCAAACCTATTATAGCTGCCAGGTCTCTTCGTCATTGTCGCGATATTTGTATAAAACTTAAAAGAGCAAAGAGACTCGGCAACTACAATATGTTTGGAGGACACAGGACTTTGTGGAAATCTTGGTGTCACCCCTCTACAGAGGATGACCTGAGCTGAACTGAATCAGGCTAGATGAATCAAATCAATAGTAAAAACGGTGGCTTTTTACGTCCCTGACATTCATCCGATTTCGATTTTGTACTCAGACGGGCGAATAGGAGTTTGCTGATGGATAGGCTATTTTTTCACTTTTCTGAAAGGTGGCTATGTGTAAAACGATTTTACTACCAATACAACAAAGAATGAGTTGACTAAAGGTGCCATTTGATAGTATTTTCTTGATAAAATCCATGCTAACCCTACCTGGGGTCGGGTACATGGCTTCGAAAGGGATGAGCGGGTCCCCGTCCTTGTAGGGGATGTGGTGAGGCCAGGGCGGAGTGTAGACCTGAGCCGGCGGTCTCCAGGCCCCTGAGTGCCGAGCTTCCACCAGCTTCAGTCCGCTCTCTGAGCCGGGCAGGGAACGTCCTGAGTACGGAAAGGTTTTGTTTTGTTAGAGTGTGTAGGGAATGCGCTGGTCGTCACGGTCACTTCCGATTCTCCAATCTAGTATCCTGTAACATGTACCACCCATGCCATACAACCATTCACCAAGACAAACACCGAAAATAATACCTTTTTACAGAGGATATAAAGTCTAAATTATACAAAAGATCTTGACAATCTTTTGACTCTAGCTAGTGTAAAAAGCCGCTAGGGGGGCTCACACAAACACCTCTTACTCTCTGCCCCAACAGCTATCTACCTTTCAACATATCACGACCATAGCATATCCGGAACCTCAAGCTCCGCTGTAAAACCATAACAAGCTGCTAGGTGGGCCAAATTCTAGTCATTTTGAGGTCATATCAAGACCTACTTACGTAGTAAAAAATACTAAGACAACCTACCACAAACATACATACGAGGGGGGTTCAATAAGTTCTTGGCCTCACCAAGAAATAACAAGCACAACTCAGATTTTCAGGCACAACTTCATAGTATGAAGTCTTCTATTAATATCCTCCAAATTACAAATCATTGGAGTCATTACTTTCCAGGCATTCGTTTTTTTCTAATTAGAAGGTAAGTGGCGAGAAAAAGAAGGGTGAAGTGTGATCAGACAATTTGACCTCACACCTCAGGTTGCAGATCAATTGTCCACCTTTTTTTTCGTTATCCCTTACCTAACGTTACTGGGTGTCGCCTGCAACATGATGATCACAATAATTTGAATTTTGGTACACATTTATATAAGACTTTATACATGTACGTGGGGTTATCAATAAGTCCCCGACTTTACCGAGAAAAAAGAAGCACAGCTCAGATTTCGAAGCATAGATGTCAAGTATAAAGTCTTATATAAATATGTACCAAAATTCAAATTGTTGTGATCATTACTTTGCAGGCGACACCCAGTAACGTTAGGTGAGGGAGAAGGAAAAAAACGTGGACAATTGACCTGACCTGAGTGTGTGGGTCAATTTGCGCTGCTGGAAGTTAGAAACCCAATTCTTTTTGCTTGAAATAGGAAGAGAATCATTATCAAACATTTTGACAACGTCTTTTGTTAATTTATGGCATGGGAAACTAGACCCACACATGTCTGATCACAATTCACACAACTTTTTTCTCGCCACTTACCTTCTAATTTAGGAAAAACGAATGCCTGGAAAGTAATGACTCCAATGATTTGAAATTTGGAGGATATTGATAAAAGACTTCATACTATGAAGTTGTGCCTGAAAATCTGAGTTGTGCTTGTTATTTCTTGGTGAGGCCAAGAACTTATTGAACCCCCCTCGTACACATAGACGTACATACATTCATACATACATACATACAAAAATCGCTACCTAAAACAAACCTTTCTTAGTGAAGGTAACATTAGTAATGAGGAGTGCCTTACTCTGCTTGTTGATGTCGTGCATCTTCTGTAGCGCGGCGTGCGCCAACTGTGGCAGCCTGATGACGTCATCAGCACTGTCCTTCTTCTTCTCCCGCCGTTTCTTCTGCAGCTCCTCCTTCTCCTGCTGCTTCCGCTGATGCTCCTTCTTACGCAGGTTTTCTGGGGGAGGAGAACGTCTTAAGGATACGTCTCTAGAACTTACAGAAGAGCTATTCTTCAGATGGTCGTGACAAGGAAGACAGACGCTATTTACAGTATTTACAGGTTCAATGTCCTAGGAAATTCCCCTAGGTCAAAAAGACTTTAACACTGAACCACAGCTTAACGCATTGTCCCAGCAAAGACTGTAAATTTTACAGGTAGAGCCCATATCAGGCAGGTGTGGGCGCTAACCACTGGACTACCTTACACATTTGTACTGAGACATTCAGCTGTCACAGGATATAAAGGCAAATACCTGTTCAGCTTTTACATAAAATTAGTATGGTCATGATATTTGTTTGTTTTTCCTTTTTTTTTTCTTTTGCTTTCGTTTTTTTTTGCCTTTTTTATTTTCTTCTTATGCGCCATCCTTTTCTTCCTTTAATCATTATCTTGCAAGAGAAAAGCTTTAACACTACTTTCTTGCCTACCCCATAATCATTACACGTTTGCCCAGCGAATGCGTACTCACCTTGATAGAGCTCAGGTAACGTCTTGAAGTCTAATGAAGGATAAGACGTCTTCCGTTTAGGCTTCTGTGGAGGCGGCGGTTTCTTGGGAACGTCTGGAAGTTGCGTCTTGGCGGGCTGGACGCCTCGACCTTTGTACCCGGGGTCACCTAAAGGAGGGGCAGTAAACTTTTAGAGAGGAGATGGTGCCGTTTTATGGCCTAAACGTTCGCCATGCTGGTGCTCAAAGTTTGTTACCATGCTCCCTAACCACTAACCCTGACCCCTAACCCTAACCCTAACCCTAACCCTAACCATGCTCCCTAACTCCCGACCCCAATGAAAACATACCGTGTGGAATTTCGGCAGCACCCGTTGATTAAGTTCTGATAGCTAGCTTATTCTCTTACTCTACCGTGTCCTCTACCCCTGACCCTATAAACCCTAACCCTAACCCTTACCATGACAGCTAACAAGAACCCTAACCCCGAACCCTAGCCCTACTGAACCCCGAACCATAACCCTAACCCTAACCCTAACACCAACCCCAGCCCCAGCCCCAACCCTAAGTCCCCCTAACCCAAATCCCTACACTAACCCTGACGGCTAACCTGTGAACTTTCTGCCGAACTTGTTGAGGGAGTTTCTGATGGCCAGTTCCTTCTCATACCGTAACCTTGGCCTCTAACCTTAAATCTAACCCTAACCCTAACCCTGACTCCTAACCCTAACCCTAACCCTAACCCTAACTCCAACCCCTAACTCTTTGAGGTCTCAAAGTCTCAATCCTAATCCTTTGAATAAAAAAAAAAGTTTAAAGAAACAAAAACCTGACGGCTAACCTGTGAACTTCCTGCCGAACTTGTTGAGGGAGTTCCTGATGGCCAGTTCCTTCTCGTAGGACGGCCGGAGTTTCCGGAAGTCCGCCTGCTGCATGAACGGTGCATCCTGGGGAGGGCCTGCTGGCAGCACCTGCACTTCGTACTTACTCCGCCGGAGGTCGCCCTTAGGCTGGGGGTGATCGGGAGGGCTGTTGGAAACGGGGAAAGTTAAATATGATTGACATTTATGAAAACAACGAATGATGCAGCGGACCTCATCCCACCAAATATATCTCGCAGTGATTCTTGGTAGGCAAATATAAGAGACATCTTTTTTTCGCTTCCAATATGACTATATGGCCTCCAACAGACCTTTCCACGGGTGTATCGATCGTAGAATTCGGCTACAAAGACCGAAGCGGGAAGTCATAAGCGGGAATGTTACATGTCATCCTCCGAAGCTAACTGTACTCCTCCGGAATCTATCACTTTAGGAATTCCGAAAAAATTCCACTACTTTTTTTACCAACATGTAAACCTGGGTAAATGCTGCTGAGCTACGGCATACAGTCATTGCTAGCTCCTATAAACATAGGTGAACCGTGCCATGATACCAGGGCACTTGACCAGAGGAACATGTAACATTGATAGTAAACAAAGTGGGTGGGTACAACACACGAGTGGCTGCGCTTAGCCCTACTCGGGTTTCTACTGCCGCGACAATATGTACGTAACAATATACCTGAAAATCAGTCTGGTAAGCCTCACAATCATATCCCGCGTTTCATGATAATCCAGGCGTGCTGGTTGCGCAATTGCACGGAAGGACATAACTATCTTCCTCCATCCTTCCCTATCCTCCATATTCCGCGTTTATAGGCAAACAATCAGTAGCCTGAGTACCATCCGTATTCTACCGGGGCTGCTTACACTCGCTACCCCTAAAACATTTTAGGGAAGTGAGTGTAAGGAGCCCCGGTAGAAATAGGATGGTACCCAGGCTAAACAATCAGAGGGCTTTTACGTTTTAAATAGCACAACCTGTTTCTGCCCATACGTCTATCTTAAAGTACAACGAAGGTAATCCTCGTCAAAATTTTGAATATCTCGCTCGTAGCTTACATGGGGATATCCACCCTCATAGCTGTGGTCACAGTTCATCCTTGTTTTTTTTCTCACCGCTTAACTTTTGATTTTGAAAAGAACGTGGACTGGAAAGTGATGACGTGATTTTTTCGCCGGGAGTTTTTCCCCTGTAGGTTGCCCTGTTTCATAACATCTAAGTCTCTCCATGCATGCTCGTATCGAGTTAGCTAGCAGGGAGTATGAATAACGCGACAAACTAACTTGAGTGCCTCCCACGCCAGCGTCTTGTCCCAACAACTACTGGTATAGGAATATGAATATGAAGGAGGAATGTTTGAAAGACAGCTCAGCCCAAACAGCTACAAGTCTTAGAAGAAACCCACCTGCCTTATTCCGAAAGTGGCCAGGGTTACAATGGTTATAATATTGAAGCTCCAATATTGACCACAATGAGTGAGAGCGTACTGCGAACGTCTAGCTACAACTGTTTTGGAATAGAAAGGACAGGGGAGGGCACACGGCTGCGGACCCACATCTCCTACTCCGAAATGATACCGACATTGATACAAACAGCACCCAAAGTCCCACCTTGCCAGACCGTAGTCCACGCGCCTCACGCCAAACAAGAAACCTTCCAGAAACGACCACTGGAACACCTCCCCGAAATTCATTCTTCCTCAAGGCGGCGCGTCCTTTTCTTAAAGAGTTTTGTGGGCGCGTTGCTAGCCAGGCGGCCAGGTTTGTTATTATAGAAGCGCCTTCATGTTTTGTACACCTGCGGTGTTTGTGCGACTTTGTCAACACGGCGGCGCTCAGGTCGGTGTTACCGGAAATCCTCCGGGTTGGGCCGCCGGCCAGGGCAGCTACAACACGGTGGTGAAGTTCCGCTTTGTGCCGAATTTTACGATCCGTACCCCCGAAGGAAGGCCTTGTGGAAGCTAATGGTTAGTGGTATTATGTACCATGTACTCTAAGCACTGATTAGTAAAAACTTCAGTTTACTATATCTTGCAAACCTGGGAAACCACCTGTAAACGCTTATTCCACGGTCACGCTGTGACCGCCAGACGACCGAATTTGTCAGATCGCTCAACAAATGTGCATGGATAAAGAACGATTCTAAACGTTTGTCGTATTTTGTTGTCTTTTAAATAATACTTTTACATCTTACTCAAGCTATTGATACCATATTCTAATTGTGGAATCAAGAGCTCGAGTCACACATTTCCGATTTGCTCAGCGTCTGCCGTCTACTGGGGTGCCTAAGTGTTTATGCAACATTTTCGAAATACACACGATTGATACATGCGATACTATCAGTAAATCTCGTATGAATTCCGTGACATTCGTATGAATAATCAGAAACCTCAAATGTTGAATAATTCCGGAAACAGGACCTCAAATTTCACAGTTTTAATCAATATGTCTGCCAGGTATTAATATCTCACACCAGGAAGGGCCTCTTCTATATTTCCGACAATTGTAGTTGTATAATAATATTGTCCATCTCTTTAGATACGTAGTAGCAATCGAGAAATAGCAAATAATCAGCCAAAATCCTGACGTCCAAGGAGTCTATGACGGAAACCAGGGAAGAGGTCAACACGGCTGTATGGTAAGCTCGGGATTAAGGGCCTTTGCTTTGTTCACTTATTTTGACTCCTTTGTCGCTCCGATAAAATTGTTATTGTAATCCTGTTAGCGCGGCCTGGAAGGCTCTGGCCCATACTCAACCTCTTTTCCCACTGTAAAATGATAGCATCATGTAGACTAACTAGGGTCTAACTCCACAGCTGAATCTGAAAGATACACACGCTACACTGTATCGCTAACGTTATACTCTCAAAGCAGAGGTCGAATCGCGTAGATATAGTACTGTAATTCTTGCGTCTGGAAATTATAGCATTTTGGGGAAAATGGAGTAACTCGCGTCACTTAATTTTAGCCGTGTGAAGGAGGCGCTAAATTTTCAGTCGGATCACTCGGATGTGTGAAAAAAAATTGTCGGAAATATTACACAGCTAAGAGGAGCGGCTGTGTAATTTTTCCGACTACTACTATATCTACGCGACTCAACCTCTGCTTGGAGAGTACTAACGTTATTCTGTAGTGTTGACATACGTTGTTTGTTGTTCTACACGCTCAGCACCCTGTCCAAATAAATACGCCGTATTTCTTTATACAGTCAAACTAGTACGCGTACAGTCTGGAACAAGCGTCTGTATCTTTTCAAAGTCTGTCAGCGCGTGATCGTCGTAAACTGAGGACACGAAGTCTTCGTAAAACCGTGTCTAGCTTTGATTCAGATGTCTTGTAATGGAAAAGGTTATCTTTAAGGCGTTTGTCGGTGGTGGTGGTTGGTTCTGTTACTGGTTTCTTGATAATCTACTTGAACACAAAATGCTACACTACCTAGAACGAATTTGGCCACACCGAAAGAAAATCCATCTAATTTTATCCCCGTCTTCAGGAGTCGAGAAAAATATGTCTTGACTTAAGTCATAGCCTTGTATACCCCTGTCACAGTATGTAAGATCGACAGGGGTTTGCTCGTATTTTCCACCTGAAAAACATCGCTATCACATATAAGACATACTTTGTATCTTGTACGATTGTAGTGCAATAAAGTTATTATCATAAGCGAGGCTCGGGCGACCGCCGCAGAATCGTCGTCCGATCGATTTTCGCCAAATGTGACAGGGGTAGTACGACAGTACATGGAATCACATTCAGGTTTTTGTCTACAAATTCAGTTGGCAAAATAAGATATATCTCATCATGCAGAATCTACAGAAGAAGCTGTTTCTTACCTTTTAGCGTCTTTGGGTGGCACGTAGAAGAAATCTCCGAGAAACGTCCGGTTAAACTTGGTGTTAGGATACATCGCTGGGACAAGAGATTCTCACTCAATCTACAAATCTGTACCTTGCGGATGCCCCGGAAATAAAATATCTATCGGAATATTTTAAGGTGACGGATAGTAGTGATTATTCTGAAGGGTTGTCCGCCAAAGGTGTCAACTGCACGCCACAGCTCTACGACCTTTGCTCGACACTTCAGACGATCAGAACCCGTGTACTAGTATGAGGACAGGTTTGCCGCTGCTTGTGTATAAACATGGCAGTCCTGCATGGTGAGATCCTCATGTACGGGTGTAAAACCACTGCAGTGCTACAGGCTACCGCTTATGTCCGCGGGAAAATCAGCACCACACGCGCTACCCTGCAGTTCTCATATAGTGATGTGTGTGGTTTGATCATGTGCACAACTGCTGGGAGTGGGCCCGAGGTTGGAAGGTTGTTGATATGTATACAAACGGTATAGACGATGGTTGTGTTCTCCTGATTACAACACAAACAAAAGCGACTCGACGTTAACAATGGCGGACAGACGTGATGTGCGTAAGCCACACCCGCCCCAAGGTGCCCGGTTCCTGAAGTAAATGCTGCCGTAAGAAAGGGCGCGAAACTCGAGACGGTCCGGAGGTGTGTCTGTCGTGGGCGGTGATTGGTCTAACCTTGCGGAGCGTCACATCACCATGGAGATGGCGTCACGTCCCCATGGCGACGCCGGTCCCCTGATGCAGCGTGTTTTATACCTGCGGCCATGCATGTCTACCGGGAAATATCTCAGGATCGGGTTGATTATAGCGCGGGTGGTCGACTGCTTAACAACCCAGCTTTTGGACCAGAGGGTTAGGAGTTCGATTCCCGGTCTATTGTCGCTCACATTATTTTTTAATCTTTATAAGGAAGGATTTCATTCGTTGGAGCTTGAAGTCAAGTCTTACTCTACTGTTCACCATGTTATGAAACTATAAGAGAAATTGCACACTACACCTCTACATACCGTACAGAGCGCGTGTCCTATATGTTACCGTTCGTAACTAAGTAAGATGATAGTTTCCTGGTATGTGAAGACGAATAGAGACAATCCGCCCACTCCAGATGCATTTATAAGGAATACTAGAATGGGTTGTGCTGTGGATTCCAAAACATGGTCATGCAAGTATAGGTAGACCACGCAAAACATGTCTACATCAACTTAGTGAAAATACTGGCTGCTCGGCTGAAGATCTGCCCAAGGCTATGAGGATAGGGAAGGATGGAGGGGGAAAGACATGTCCATCCGTGCAACCAGCACGACCGTATGATGATGATGAGAATGGGTTGAAATCAAATTCGGCATATGACTTGAGTATCTGACTTCTGTTGGGGAGGTAAAAGGTGGTAGAAGGAGAGCATTGGGCTCCGCCTCCCAATACCTAGGCCATGGCCTAGAGACACTGGATCTCACTGGCCCTGCGGCCTATGGGCCTACCTTTAACTCTTAGGAGGGTCTGCATGGGGGGTCCCGACAACGATTTACTCTGAATTCCGAAGAACCCCCTTCGTACTACGCTAAATCAAGGAAGGCAATTACGCTAAATTTGGTCGCCTCGCTACGAATTATGTAGATAAGACGGTTTTCCTTACCAGTTACGGGAAATAAAAATAGGCTCTCTACGTCTTACAGAAAAGAGCATGCAGACCCTCTCTTAGCCTCTTTGACTTTTAACATTCAATATCTTTTGTTTGGTTGACAATTTTCACGTAGAACGATAATGATGTCACAAGAGTGGACTAAGGCAAGTGAGGAAGGATGAAACAGTGTGTCCAATCTAAGAAACAGAAAAGAATTGTAACTTTAAAGCATTCTCAGTCTTTATTGTGTAAACAAAACAGGTATGAATTTCTAAAAAAAGTCATAGTTCTAAAGGCATGACAGTACTGTGTTTTTTTATTATTCTTTTTTTAGTCTAGAAAAAGGTCTACTTCCAAGAATAATTATCTACAAATATATCTTAAACAGTAACACCAGCTATAGAATTAAACATAACTTTAGTAAAGACTTTAGCTAAATTTGAAGTAAGGCAACTATTATCCATCAAATAACTACATACATGGAAACATCACTTAATAAACAAATAAACTACATTTGACTGGCACTTGAATAAAGTATATAGATTTCTTTCACGAAATTCACCTTACCAGCAGCGTGGTGACACACTAACACACACACTGACAGACAGACAACACACACAGAGAGCTAGCATGACTTGTACATATACAGACAAATAGAGTGCACAAATATGATGCTATCTTTCTCACTAATTATAAATGTTCAAAACACTGTTGGTACCCAGCTGGTACCTGCAGGGCTATGATATGTCAAAACACAAAGAGGCTGTCATGGGGGATATGAGCACACCCCTTCAGCTGAAGTCAAAGGCATCCTGTCTGACCAGTGGTGGCCGGCAAACCCTCTTGAGAACCGCGCAGAACGTTCCATACGCCCCCGGCCCCTTTCTGTCTAAGATGTCCAGTAAGAACCTGGCCTGAATCCGCCGAGACGTCTTGGATCGCACCAGATCGCACTCCTCCCGCGTGAGCTCGCCCTCCCGGTACAGGTTCTCTAGAAACGGGTTCACGTTCCTGATATCCTCTATCAGAGCCTCGCGATTCACCTGAGACATGTCCACCGTGTTGTTGTTCTGCTCCATTCCAATAGGAGGCGTTGCTGTACGGCAGTGTCAAGTGGGAATACCTAGTAATGGGGCATGTAAAGAACAGTATCATCGCGGTGATTATGGTGTAATTCTACAGCAGTGTGACTATTGTATCATTGTACAACATAGAAATTCATAGATTTATTCTTATTTGTTAACAGCACGGGTTGCTTTGTCGGATAATTTGGTTGACAGGAAACAAACATAAAGGGTCATAAAGTGGCAAAGTTGACAAAAATCTGTCGTTTTTCAGGAAGGAGGTTAGTCCTGTAGTGTGTGACTAGCTGATTTTTAATGATGAGACCCCCTCCCCCCTACACACACACAGATTTAAAACAAACTGCCATATAAGTACAGTGTACATACTATACAACACATCAAGGAGGTTACCTCCTTGAACACATCGACGTAGTGTCTGCTAGGAGATTACATAAACACCGTAACAAACCTCACAAATCAAACGCCTATAAATAAACCAATGTACACGGTTCCCAACGTACCCACATCGCCAAAAATAGCTGCGACGCCTTACCCTGGTTCTTTAGAAAACCAATCCTTCACGAGATGTACTGTAACAGCGACGATTTGTTGATTTAAACGCGAAACATTTCCGTTTATAAGATCGCGTCGTCGTCGTCATTTCAGCCATGTTGTGATGACGTCATCTTTGACCTGTAACCCTTAACAAGGCCTGATTATACGTATGCGTCGCAGTATTTCCGCCTGCCGAATATAGCCATTTTAGCCTTTACATAACTTTCTGCAGCATGTAAACAGAAAAACTCGTACAAAAAGGCTTGTATTCAGACGGAAAATAATGTTGCACCTTTTATGCATATAGCTGTATGGGAGTAAAATGAATTTAAGACATTTCTTCTTCTATTCCGCTCAGGTTAAGTAAACAAATGCATTTCTTTTTCAATTTCAACATTGGCCTTTCAAAATTATCTAATTGTGTACTTTGGGCTTGTAGAGGTTGTCGTTTTATGCAATATGTCTACAATAGTACATTTTGTACGTTTGACTTGCACACAATATAGTCTTACTTCAGTCGACTCAATCAAAATCCTGACTACCTAATTTTTTTGGCAAGGGACATAAAATTTTCCATTTCACATGTGAGTGAATAAAGTTTCCTCGTGCGAGTCAGATCCGGCAAGAAGGATGGAGAGCTGAAACGGATAGTATGCTACGCGATATATGCGCTACGTGGCCAAAACGTTTGAAATTACCAGTGAGCGGTGTTTCTACTTGTATTTGTTGCCACTTTTTACGCCTTGAGGCAGTTCGGGGGTGCGAAGTGTAGTAAGTAGGCGGGAAAACAAATCAGAAGTTCAGAAGTGACCTTTACATAACTCGCGCGGCGACCGCACAAGAATGTTTCCCGGAACACCACCACTCTCCCAAGAACCCGGGAATATTCATTTAACTTATTTATAGTAATGTGCAACGGACACAGTGTTGCCGTATCCATATATTATGTATATATGTATGTATGTACTGGTATATAAGCATGAGCCATTAGACCTGTAGTGTCTAGCAGAGCGAGCACTGCAGTGGTTTACAAAAACATACAGAAAGCAGGTGCCATCAAAAAAGCACGCAGTCGGTCAAACTTCGCTGTCTTGTGTCATTTGGAGCTCCTACTCACGGGGTAGCCATGCGGAGACTGTCGGTACAGACAGGTCAGGAGCAAGGTAAGGTAGAGATAGGCCCGTAAGGAGTCATGTGTGGCGTGACTGGTAAAGTGTTGGGCTCGGAATCTAGAGGTCCCGAGTTTGATACTCGCCGTGCCTCCGACGATGTGCCCTTGGGAAAGGCACTTTACACGACCTTCCTCACTTCACCCATGTGTAAAAATGGGTACCTGACGTAGGTCGGGAAGGTAAATTTACCTACTACATTTACCTTATGTCTTTACTTTGTACGTGGCGCGTTTAAGATAAATTAATAACTTTAGTACAGTGCCACACAACATTGTTTCTATCTATCTCTAAGCAAATTAAAAGAAAAGGGGCATTGATATTGTTGCTTTGTTTGTTTGCGTTTACTGAGCAAGACATCAAGCTTGAAATACGCAGCTAGTACACGTATGAATATAGGAATTTCTGGAATCTTTATGTTTGTTTTTTCCCCTGAGTCAGCTTACAGATGTGCCCTATGTGGCAGAGACTGTCAATTCCGTATAGGACTGTTTAGCCACAGTCGATGCTGCAGGGCTGATGTCAATTAGGATTTTACCATGGTCAATATTGACCGAAGGAGGCCATATATTGTAAATACAGAAACTTGCACGGTGGTTTAATGTTCGCGGTTTTCGCGGTGGCCGCTTCACCGCGAACTTAAAACCACCGCGAACATGTTTACATCTCAGTAAGAAACTATGTAGTGCAAGGTGCTACCGCGAAATTAAAACCAAAGCGAAAAGTCCTTTTCCCCGCTACCTCGAAATTAAATCCCAGCGAACTTAAATACATTTTCAGTATACTGCGACAGTGAACATGTAGTTCCGAGAACAAGTTAAATCTTCTCAGACCGTGAAAGTTTGGTACCGAGAAGACAAAGTGAATTACAGTATTTGTATTTTCCCCTGACGCTCCGCAGGTGAGGACCCGGCGTACGTGACGCCGAACGACGCGCACCAAGAACCGGTTTACGTCAACCCGGCAGGTGATCTGGACATAGATAACGTCATCTACGAACCTGGAGCAGGTGAGGCTTATTTTCCCTTATTTACTATATGCATGACGTAGATCAAACAGAAAGTTTCTGCACTTCCATGCCATTATTTTCGTCTTTATCTTATTGAAATCGCAACAAAGAGGGTATCCCAGGCAACAATGCTAATGTTGGCTTCTATCGAACATATATACATGTAACTTTACATTATACAGTGCAGCATTTACATGGAATAAGTCAGTAATAGTTTTTTGTGCGAAAGCAAAATAACGTTAAAATTTATTTTCTCTTAATCAATTATGAAATAATTTGATTTGAGGAACTCAAAAATCATTTTACTTTATCTACAGGCTTCATATATATTTCTTACTATAGAGAAACATCATTTGTTATGTTAGATTAGTATACTGTTGTATACTGTTGTAGATAGTTTGTAGTTGTTAATAATACATGTTACTTGCCATACATTGTACCTGTTGCAATTGTTATGCAATAAACTTGACTTGACTTACCGAGGAGGTATGCACAGCCAAAATCATTAATGAGCGCACGGACTTCGGTCATAAGATTAGATCAGTGTGGCTTTAGTTTGCTTAGAATATCAGGATTATTTACTCTAATTTCCAACCGGCTTCAGAAGACTTCCCTGAATACCTGACTCTGAGAGGAGATGCAGATGATGCGGCAAAGTTCCAACAAAGAATGAACACAGGTACGTTTTAGTGGCCTCCCTAAGTAAAACACTTCATATTGGTACTCAAAATGGATAGATAAACTACTTTAATTCTAGACCTTACATCTCACGACAAAGAATACTTTGCTAAGGTTTATTTGCAGTTTTCACCCGTCTGAGGAAAAAGGCTAAGTACATGGCACCGAAATTTGGCGGCGCATTCTGTACGAAGCCAACAACTATAAGCTTGTTTGTAAGTTTCTTCAAAGCACTGCCTATACGAATAATCAAGAACGAATATCATCGTTTTCATCACAAATAAAAAAGCGTTTTCTGTCGCTTCCTCTCTTTACGTACAAAAAAAGTTCCATGTATCCGCCTAAGTTACCGTCGTTTCCTTTTCAGTTTTTTTTTATTCAACCATGTCCCTTTGAAAATTGATTCAGT
The DNA here is from genome assembly GCF_000003815.2 of Branchiostoma floridae. NCBI lineage: Eukaryota > Metazoa > Chordata > Leptocardii > Amphioxiformes > Branchiostomatidae > Branchiostoma > Branchiostoma floridae. Next base: position 1,638,692 of record NC_049982.1, read on the forward strand.
GGTCACATATACATATACACATATGCGTAACGCTCCAATAAAAAAAAAATAAATTGAGTTTATTGAGATAGCTCAGATTGAGCTATTCGCCTAGGGTTCATACAAATAAAAAGGCACACAGTATATACAAATAAATTAACAGATACAATAGCATCCACTCAAAACAGATCAGACTTACATATGAATTGATACATAAAGTCTAAAATCACGAGTGAGGTAAGAGGGCACATGTTATATACTCTAAAACATTACAATCCGTAAAATTGGTCTATCATCCTCGTAAACATCATCGAAATCAATAGATAGATGGCTAAACCACCCTCCGTCCCGCCCATCCCAGGTGACGAGCCGCGGTACATGGCCCTGAAGCCGGATGCTGCAGGAGGGATGAAGCCCGTCCGTGTAGGTGGAGAAGGTAAGGCGGCGTCTTTTCCAGTACAATGCACGATGTTTGTCATGCTTTTGATATCAAATATGCCTGGTTTGTTTTTACAACAACCCGCATCCTATTCATGTTAAAAGCCTTAACACATCAGCTACACTATAATGCTACATTAAAAAGGCTCTAAATGGTTACCCCTAACGACCTGACGTAACTGTGTAGGTCCAGCCATGATGAGTGCCGCTGCCTGTCTACAACGTTAACATCGAAAACATTGAACCAAAGCCAAAAATCTGACTTCCAATTCCCCAAGTATTCCGTTACACCATTCTCGCCTGAAATCCTTTCAAGCTGGCACCTAATACTAGTATTCTGTGACAAAACGGCAGACAGACACTTTGACAAACAAACACACAGATTAACTGGATTCCATGTAACCGCTGCAGGTTCGGAGCAGCCCCGGGTCAAAGAAGATGTTCTTGGTGCAGATGATTCTGGGGTAACCAATCGCCTGCATGACCGTATTACGGGTAAGCTGTTTAATCCATTTAGCACTCGATTGGCCTTTTGTAAAGAGGCCACGGAATTCTACCCCAATCTCTCCACTTTTACAGACAGAAAAAATCTACCCTCCCCCTTACATCATCGAACCCACACATAACAGAAAAGGTGGGATTATTCGTCTTCCGCTGTCTCAGAAAAAGATGCCAAACCCAGCAGGTTACATTTTTGCGTTCGACTTTAGACTAGAGTAGCTGCTTACGATACTGGTTGCCATTTTTTGTCACTTACAATTAGCCCTCAGGCAATAATTTGCACTTTTGAACTTTACATCAATACTTATTCATTGTCTATGGCCAGCATAACTTAAGAAGCTTTGGGTGGATCCTGGTGATTTTTGATAGGTCGTTACGGGTCGTAAAAAGAAAGGTCAAGTTTGATGATTTGGCACCCTAGGGACTTTCTAAGTCAATGCAGCAGAAATTGTAGATGTAACACATGTATCTGTTGTTCATATTGATATTATCTTATTATTATCAGGCGTAGCCTTAAATTATGCCAGAAAGAAAATGTTTCTTGCCGCGTCACAATCGGACGAGCCCCAGCCGTTTCGATACGTGCAGTGTGTTCTTTCACGTGTCCGAGGTGGGACTTTTTCCTTTTTTGGCAATAAGAGAATTCAGTCGAGTTATTATGCTTTGAGTGGACAACAAATATTTGGGTTAGAATAAAAATGCTAATTTCTTGCGGTAGGAAAGGTGAACCCCTAAGTAACATATTAGTCCGGCTCATTCAGGTAGACTGTTTTAATCGAGAAGCATTCTAAGTTCTGTATACGGTTTTGAAGATTTGATATTTCCTGAATGTACGTACATGTAGTACACTGTGATCGTTAGCTTGACGCCATGAATATGTAGAACAGGTGGAAGGAAGATTAGTCTGCTGTGCGCTGTGTGTTTTTAACGGTGACATTTGGTCGTCTGGCGCTCCTTGTGATAACCGGCCGTGGGAGGAAATTGGTCTGACTTCACGGCCATTCCGTCGGATCCTGTATCTTGTATCTATATATAATCTTAACTTTGACTTTTGAAACTCAGACATGAAGCACGAGAACTACGTGCGTGGGAAGGGAGGGACAACCGGACAGGCGTCGACATAAAACAACATGATTAGTCTCGCTGGCGACAAACCCCCATTCTGTCCAGACAATTTATGCCCTTAACATAGTTCACCTTTAGATATAACTTCTGAAGCGAAGTTGGACTTTAATTTCCAACAACAAAAATTTGACTTACCAAAACTTTCAACTGTACATCTGTAGTCTTTGTCAAGGAAGTAGTCAATTCCAATACAATAGGATCAATTATCTACTGTTTCTGTAAGGGGAATTTAAAAAAAAGTCTTTACATGAAAGCATTACATCTATCCTTCAAAAGAGACGGGGGTGCTAAAAAGTACTTTCAGCAAACTATGATCCACTGCTCACCGAGTCACGTGTTCTATCTGCATAACACGACGTCATCGAAATGTCAGCTGTATGTAGCTCCTTGGTTGTAAATGAAGTACTTTGCTCTTAAAATGATTTAGTTATATTCACCCACCTTAGGAAGAATATACAGTTTTTATCACGTCATCTCCCGACTAAACCCAGACGAATTTTCTTGCTAACTCATGCTAACACTAGCCTCCGTATCAGGCTCTCTGGGGCCTTTTTTCGGCTCATAATACACTTTTGCTGGCCATTTCTATTTGTACTGGGTCGCTGATTGCTGGCCGTCGCTGATTCAACTAGCCTCCGTATCAGGCTCTCTGGGTAATCAGCGACCCAGGACAAATAGCAATGGCCAGCAAAAGTGAATTATGAGCCGATAAAAGGCCCCAGAGAGTCTGCTGCTGAGTCTATGCTAACACACCGTCTTCGCCTGTGTCAGACCTGGAGCGAGGCTTCCGCAAACTGTCGCTGACTCTGGGCCTGATGTACCTGGTCAACGTGGCTCTGGTCATCTACATCACAGGTGAGGCTTCTCACTAACAAGCTTTAATCTTTAATCTACATCACAGGTGAGGCACCGATTTTATATCCATTACAAAGAAGTTGTGTCAACGATGGTGAATTGTTCCGAAAATAGATTCATCAGGTTGGTAGAATATATAGGATATATGAGAAGTCTTTTTCCACAACCAGCAGGTATTTACATTGCTTACGTTTCGATGTCTTGACGTGAAATGTTCCCGTCAAAATATATTTCACCCTTTCCTAGGGTTGCTCATTGGTATTCAAGGAGTGTACCAACTATAAAGACACTAATTATGACTGGCTGTCTTGTGACAGCTACTGATAGAAGTGTTCAATTGGTTTTGTGACTTTTGATATTCATCTTTGTATTTCTCATCATTTTCTTCGTGTGAAGTTCCCTAGTCCGCTTACACACTTAATGTGCACTTTCACTGAACTTGCGTCAAGCTTGCATTACTGCGGGGCTCGAAAATTACTCAAGGAATTTCAGAGATAAATTCCTACTTTTTAATGTATTTTTACGTATTACTCAATATCTAAATCATTAAAAAAAACGGACCAAATAACAAAACAGTGACGCAGTGAACGAGCCTCCTAGTGACGCAAGCATGACGCAAGTGCGGTGAGAGTGTACCTACAGTAACGTCATCCTCTGCCCGACCAGCCTACCAGCCGGTCCACACCAGCCAACCCGCCCGTCAGCCACCCAAGGCGGACGACAACCTCACCGCACTGAAGGACGTCGCACCGGTTCCGAACCTCGCTACTGGAGGGTTTGAAGAGTTCAAAGGGATTTGGGAAGCGACTCTGCCGAACCAGACCGCAAGCGACGCCCGCGGGTCGCCATCTACCCCCAGCAGCCTGACGGGTAGGTATTAAACAGCATAATACAAATTCGTCTCAAATTATCAATTCAATCAATCAGCGTCTGAAAGACATTTACTTTCAATCCTTCCTAAGAGAGATACACAATGACAACAAAGGTGGATCCGCTAAGAACAAACTGAGGTCCTACAGACTGTTCAAGTCAACCTATAATGTAGAACAATACCTGGATATTGACAATATTCGGCACAGGACGGCCGTCACAAAACTACGAATCAGTTGCCATAAATTACACATTGAAACCGGAAGACATAACCGCACTCCTCTAGAACAACGAATATGTAGATACTGCAATCTAGATAAGTTAGAAGACGAACATCATTTTGTAGTAGAATGTAGTTTGTACAAGAAAGAGAGAGCTGAACTCTACAGACTAATAGAACCCATGTTCCCCCACTTCATACATCTAAGTAATATAGACAAATTTATATTCCTTATGAATCTAGACAAACCTTTACTTATAAAGCATATCTGTTCTAACATTTTCAATATCACAAAGAAACGAGAAGAAGCCGAATGCACGCAGTAGAATACGATTCTTGAGTAGTGTAGATTCATTGTATCATGTAGTATCGTTTGTTGTGACCTGTACTGAACCCAGTGGGTATGTATGTACAATAAAGGTCTTCATTCATTCATTAAACTACAGTTTCCATCCCTCTCCTCCCACGGCCTTGTACCTCCCCCACTCCCCAGCCAAATTTTACACCTTGTTGTAACACCTTGTTGTTCAGCTTGACTTTGGCTTAGCTTTGTTTTCTTTGGAATCCAAATTGTCTTCAGTCTGAATTGTCTTACAACCTTTCCTATTGGACATCTGAAATTGTCTTCATTCATAGTTAGAGTATAAAAGACCTGTTTCTTCCAGATCTCTTCAGTGTCACTGACGAAGGATAGTGGATTCTATCCGAAACGTTTCAAAACCATATCCAGTTGCTTGAGTAACTATTTTTGGCGTATCTTATTACCTGGATGTCTAACCTACATCGACGTACCTTGTTGTAGTAAGGAAATGAATGTAGATGGTCTTTGCCAAAGGCACGGGCTCGGTAGCGTGACAGGGTTCGATCCCAGTACCTCTGGGTTCTGGGCCCGACACACCCTGCAGTTATGCCACACGATCCCACAGACGAGTACATCATTCTCTTCGCCAAGAAGAGTATGAGATTGCTGACTTGGGTCTGTATGTAGGTCAACAGCATATAACTCGAGAAATTGTGGATGGAACTTTGTGATTTTTGGTAGGTGTGTAGCAGTTGTCGAAAGGAATGCCAAGTTTGAAAACGGTTTACCTGGCGTTTTCCTACGGTACTGCAGCGAGCTTGGTATGTTTTTTGCGGTTTGTTTTTGGCAGCATAAGTCAAAATCTAGCTGGGCGATTTTCACGAAACTTGGTAGGTGTGTAGCGGTTTTGGAGAGGAAGGTCAAGCGCGAAAATGGTTTACCTGGTTTTAAAATTGTAAACATGGTGGAAATGCTTAGTCCATAGACAATGCCGCGATAGATCATTCAGTGGATCTTTGTGTTAGGGCTCGATGCTAAGGTTGATTTTGGATGGTGACGTAAAGCCTGTGGCCCCGTTTATGAGGAGTGTTAGGTGCTAGCAAACCTCAAGCGTCGAACTTCTGCACGCATTAGCACCTAACACAAGAAAAACGCGCCACCTATATACAAGAAAAAAAAAGCATCAGATACATGTCATTTGTCAAATTTTAGACCCTGGTTTCCAAACTGCGACGTTCACCACCCTGAATACCACCGGCCGTGCAGGCCCGACCAGCCTGGGCGACCACTACCGCGGACAGGACCACGAGAAGCTGGTGACCTTACAGAACGGGATCCAGCTCTTCACCGTGCCTGAGGATGGGAACTACAGCATCAAAGCTGCAGGTACGTGTAAATCTAAACTTTTTTCGTGAAAGGGCGTCTTCCAAGACCATGAGAAATGTGAGAAACACTGGGCCCGACTACGCCGTGTTTCCGTCAAATTATTGCAGCTCTTTGCTAATGTTTCGCCAATTTTCCTCTGCAGTGATGCTAAGTGCACCCGCTGGTGATATGTGCAATCTTTAGACCTCGTGCATGATGCAAAGAGTAAAGAAATCAAAACGGTTTTTTGAAACAAAGAGGCTGCGCCCGGAATGCCACATCCTCAATTTTGGTCCAAGATTAGATACAAGATATCTTCATTGGTAATCGAAGTATTGCTACCAAATTGAAAACAATGTACAATGATCAAAATTTACCGAAAAGAGATTTACAGTGCTCGCGCCTGTCGGAGTTAAGTTTGCGTCTTGTTTGTGCGACATTTTTGTACCAACAATGTTGGCGGGTAGCGACTTTCGGCAGCGAACTGAAGCGAACAAGGCTGGACTCCAGGCTATACAAATTGAGCCCTATGATTTCATTTCTTTCTCTCTTCTGTTCTTCTTCTTTGATGTACCCATTATTATCTTTTTCTTCCTTCCTTCTTCTTTTCTCCTTTAACTGCCGGACCTGTCCTCCCTCCAGGTGCGGCAGGAGGCGTGGACAGTTTGACGGTGAGCGCGTCAGCTCGCGGCCGCGGAGCGGTGATGCAGGGAACCTTCCAGCTCCGGAAAGGTAACGAACATTAAGAGTACAGCGATAAATAAGAAGTTGAACCCAACAAGTTACAGTTTAGAGTTAGATTAGATTACTTTTAGATAAGAGTAGACTTCTAACGGAGAGAAGGGCCTCCTGCGCCGGGGACCAGTCCCTGGCACAGGCACTTGGCCCTGGCAGGCAGACATATTCAATACTGTTCCACACCTATTGTTTGTTTGTCCCGTTCATGTTTAATATATCAAAGAAGGTTTAGACATTAGAAATTCCTCCAATGATTGTAAAAGCCTCAAATAACTGTAAGAAATTTATCCCATACCACAACTTCTGTATTAGTTAGATAAGCGTTAAGTTATAGAACTGTACTTATGTAGATGCCATACTTTGTACCCCGTACAATATAGCCCTCGGGCAAGAATTTGCAATAAACTATTAAACATTACATAAGAAACCAGCATATGGAAAAAATATGACTGCAAAAATACAAGCAAATGTATATACAAATAAAAAAACAATACCTCTCGGGATGGAAGAGGCTACTGATTCAAGTAGATTAGTAGCCTCTTCCATGGACTCTGAGCTGCCACTTCCTTCATCTGACCTTGTCTGGAATATAAAACAGTACTAGTAGCACGTTAAGGCCCAATTTACACGAGGCACTTTGAACGACGTACGTAGTTTGTCCTAGGACAGTGACGTAGGACATTTTTCGTTTTACACACACCCCTGCGACGCGCCGCAGCGCGTCACGACGCGCCACAGTGCGTCGTGTTGCCGTGAACTCTGGTGACCCGCGCGCATTTGACAGCGCGCGTTCTCAAAATGGCGGGATCATAGCACCGCGCGTCGAACGACGTACGTCGTTTGATTTTTTGCCTCGTGTAAATCGGGCCTAAGACTGTTAAGAAATCTTTATGAAAAACATTTTTATCATCTTAACCCCAGCCGCAATTGCACGCTTTAACGAAGAATTACTGACAAGTGGAAAGGGGTCGTAAATTTTCCACTTTTTTTGCTAACAGGAGAGGTGCTGAAGATTCTGGTCGGACAGGAGGGAGTGGAGAATCTGGTCGGCTTCTCCGCTGGAGGCGGCGGCGGAAACGTTTGTGAAGAGGCTGATCGACACCACCCTGTTTTTCTCGGGTGAGGGGAGGGGGGATAGATTGACTGGATGTACGGTACTCCTCGTGCGACGGGACGTCACTTACGTCAGTCCGGCAGAGCTACAAGGGCGGTGGTGGGTCGGGTGGGGAGCTCCGATGACGAAGTCTTTGCCGGGGGCTCCGACGGGCACGGAGTGACGGCGGGGTGGAGGAAAATAGGCGGGGGATGAGGGGGACTCCTTACAAATGGTGGCAGCGGGTGGGATTTCGCGGCTGGAACTCGGGCATACGGCGGGGAGGGCGGATACGCGTTTGTGAACGGGGGGCAGGGAGGAAGGGGGCTTCACCATGGTGCGGATGGGGGGTTCGGCGGGGGAGGGGGTGCCCAAGGGGGAGGTAAGGGGTCGGGAGGAGGAGGGGGGTACTCCGGAGGGGGGAGGGGACCCACGGGGACGTGTGAGTGCGGAGGTGGGGGAGGGTCCTTCAATGCCGGCACTGACACAACTGGTAAGAACGGGACCAATGCTGGACCTGGTTATGCAGTGATCGTGAGGCTGTTTGACTGAGGACACAAAGTCCCGCGAGGGGCATTGCCCAGCATTACGTAGATGTAGATGGTCTGGCACCATCCAACCAGAACCCGTTATAGAGGGTTAAAGCCTCTACCAGGCTCCACAGGACACTACTGGAAACAACCTAGGTTAACTAGGGTCGGCTAAATTCAATGGAAGGTTATCTGTCTATCTGGCCAGTTTGTCATATTTTCCAGCGACCAACAGCTGTGGAGCCGCCAGATTGCCCTGCCCCTCTTCATCTAGAGCTCCTTTAGACTTGCCAATCCGCTGTTAGCTCAGGCATTTTTCTAAGACTAACGTCACATTTACAAACTGGGGCTCGGTCGGCCTGTTTTTGGAAACGAAAAAAAAATAGAAATGTACATGTAAAAATATTTTTGCTGGCATCCATCTGTCTCGGAAGACAATGGTAGGCAGACAGGGTGGGTTTAAGGCGACCCGTCTGCCCGGCCTGCACTTGGGTTTTTAAGGTGAAGGAGGGGTGTGCACTTCCTTCTCCACCCTCTCGTCCACTGGCGCACTAAGTCCTACAGGGGCAACTGTATGCAACGTGTAAGGCGGCCTAAGCAGATGCAGGTTTCGTAAAAATATGTACACCCTATAATGCCCACGACGATACTCTTTACATTGTGTAGTTTGGTACCTTTCATCATACGTTCCGGAAAGCTGCCTGACCGGGTCCCGGTTTGGAAATGTGACGTAGGCCTAATAATAGCCATTCGTGTCTTGTCTGGTACATTGTAGACGGTAGAGAGGTCCTTGCACAGACCTAAGTCTGCTTACAGATGTGCCCTAAGTGGCAAGTACTTTAATTTCATCATCATCATCATCATCATCAAATGGTTTATTTGTCAGAACGGCGTGGCAGCCAAGGGCTAAATTGTGCCTTCTTTACAAAACAAGTGTATTACAATACACCATCTCGTGCGTCACATATTGTTACACAACATCATACATTAATTTAAAACAATTTTAAAAGCACTCACATGTATAGCATTAAAATAATGTATCGGCGTTAGAATTATATCAAAGGTTAAAATCTAATATCGTCTAGATCACTTCATGGAATTGAGAATGCGCAGCAGTGATGGGACTGGGCTATTGGAAAACCTAACTCTCTTGTATGAAATGGTTCAAACGCTGGCCGTAGTGAACATAGTAGTGGGGGTCATCGATCACGTGCCTCAAGTAGCTTGAGAGGAACTTGACCGTAGAAACCGTCATTCTGGCGAGATAGCCGAAAAGTTGATTGGTTGGATCGTGGTCTTAGTTGTTTCCTATATTTTGTTGGTCTGTGTTGCGTACCCTGTGAACGACCTATCGTCGTAACAAAGCAAACATGTATACTGAAGAGTACAAACTGCATATTCATACAGATTTAGTGAGGAGCTCTTCCAAGGGTGCAACATATAGGTGGCATGTTAGGATTAGAAGCCAGGACCTCTGGGTTCTGGACTCAAGACACTTACCATTATGCCAACACGATGTCACATATTTGTCCAGAAGAAAACTCAATCACTCACTGACTGACTCACTCTAACACTGCCTAGTCTGTGAAATGCAAACTCCGCTGTCCAGGGCTGAAACTGGACCCTCCCCGCCTCTTGGAGACCGGTGGATGTTAGGCGAGCTGCTATAAGCGAGATTAAACCAGGCTAAAAACTGACAACCCCCAGGAAAAAACCAACATGCACATGTATTAAGTCATACCAATTGTTTTATTGCCACAGTAATACATCTGACGTTAGAAGTACACATAGTGTAGTGTCGATGCCCACCAACATGTGTCAGTGTTAGTTTGTACTTTTCTCCTCAACTATATACTAATATTCTCTTGGTATATCCTTTGAAAGAAACACATTCAAGCACGAGGAATGCTCGGTGAGTCCTTAAACAACTGTACCAGTATATGGCCACACTGAACCTATGTCTACTTCTGCTATTGCTGCGGTTTGCGATGTTTGTTAACGTCTCTTGCCATCCAAACATCTCCTTACAGCCGTGAAGTTTAGACATCTAGGTTATCAGTATCTTAAAGACATGTTCAATCTCTACAACTGGATAAAAAACAAAGACGTTTTGAGAATAAACAAATGTAAGTACATATATATACCAGTTACTTTTGCATATGATCATAACCAGTTACTGATTCCACCGTTTTTCCACTTAGATGTTCCACATTTCCTTAATGCTTTGTTCAATTAATTCTAGACAGTGACCTTGAAGAAGAGCGATGAATGTTACTCTAACCATCTGAAAGTAATCTCTGAATCTTACCCAGTTGTATAGAGACTGAAATGTCTTTAAATCTCTCCACATGCAGCAAGTGTTAATTCTGATTGTACCTCCTAATAACTTCACAATATATGTCACACAGAACCATGTGTTGTCTGACCATTCATTTATGATATGTTAACCATATACTATTAGGGAACAGTAGACGATAGAATATTTACATCCGAGTACTTTGTTAAGATATCTGTACACTACTTCTGTACATGTTTTTGACACATTGTGCTCTCTTCTACATAAGGTAAGGAATGCAAGGACTCTATCCTGGGTGGTCGCTAACAGATATCTGCAACCTTGCATGTAGAGCGGAGAAATTGTCTATGTTTTTTTACTTAAAAACTAAAAACTGCACATGGACAGGAAAACACTACTTGGAGTATCCCAGTATTCTCGTGATGTGTGCCCGAAATTGCACATCAAAATGTAGTCCAGATCAGACCCAAACTACAACTTCCTACACAAAAATGGGATTTTCCACATTTTGGTCTGTCTAACTTCAGTCTTTGTCAATTAATGAACAATCCACTGCTGCCGTGACATCACGTTATGCAGATAGAACATGTGACTCAGTGAGTAGAAGTGGATCATACATTGTATTAAAGTTAGAAATTGAATTGTCTTTGAATTGTGTATAAAATTAGAACTTCAGAATGAATCCAATTTCTTGTGTTGGAAGTTAGAGTTTAATCAGATCCAGAATGACTCATACCAACACAGATGAACTTTCATGTTAAAATGTGGGCTTCGCACTCCCTGCTTAAACTTGAAATAAAGTCATTAATACACATCTTTAATGTGCTTTGCACATCCAGACGTGCAAAATTGCAAAATAAAAACTCTGAAAAGAGTTGCGCATCACGCATTCTAAGGTGCACTGCAGACCCAGTGCACATGGTGCAACATGGACAATGCATTCCAGTATACTGGTGTGCAATAAATTGCACATTTCAGGTCTAGTGAACGTTTTCCCCCCTCTTTGCAATATGTGTCATGACTCATTTCCTATCCCACATAACAGTTAAAAACAATGTAGAACTTAGGCATTGTCGTTCTGTAGAGCTAAAATAGGAAATGGTGAAAAGTGATGGCACAGCAAATGGCATTTCTGACAAGCACAGACCGATTTTCAGCTCCTAAAGATACGCACCACATTTCTAGGGTGATTGCACACATTCAAACATTTTCAAGATACTTTCAATGTAGTATGACTGTTTTGTCTACTTGCCAATAAAGTGACAAGACCGTCAAGGACTCCTTTTGTGTTTCAGGACCTGGTGTTAATTATTTTTGGGAGGGAAGGGGGGATAGTTTTGGTAGCAATACATGCATGGTCCAAATGAAATTCTGAAGGAACACTGGCGCGTAGCCTCCTTCTTTGTAATTTACATACATGAACTGAAATTAGAGAGAAAATCCGAAAAAAAGCCATTTTGGACAGTTAATCACATTGTATGTATAGACTGACAAGTTAATACCTATTCCCTTGACATGCTGCTAATGTATACTGTCATACTTTCCACATTGTTTCTTACACCAGGTATTTGAAATTCACTCCATCTGTACAACACTTAACTTTCTAGCATCTTTATTAATATTACACACAAACAATTAATAAAAGTTCTTTGCAATTGGGATTTACACTCAATACATTATAATAATAATGATAATAACTTAAAGAATATGGCTTCAAATAACTTAGCAGTGACAGCTAAAAATGATGCTTCAAATATTTCATTTTTTGTAGAAGAACAACAATTCCCCAAACTATGAAAAATATACAAAAACTACCCACAATATTGATTGTGCCATAAGGCTGTAGCTACTATTAAAGAGACCAATTTTTGGTATAAGGCTGATGCTATTAATGAATTTATAGCTTCATCAGGTCGTTAAATCCGTGGATATCAGAGTTTAACACAACCAGAAAAAAATTACCAAGAAAAAAGAAGTGGCCACCGTCATTCAGGAAGAGAGCAGAAGAGCTAGTGAAATGTAGGTAGGCAATGTTTTAGTTGTGTTTATATAAGCTTGGTCACTGTTGGAGTTATGCATCTATATGCAGTATCTTACCCTTGATTTGTGGTCCTGTGGGTTAAAACAGGTCTGGATATGGCCAAGCTTCCTGACAAAGCCTCTGGGTCTCACCTGATACTGGCCCTCTACGTGTAGATGACACACTACTTGTATTACAAGTTTCATGGTCTCATGTTTGCAGCAACATTTGGGCCCTGTCCACACTTAGTTAAACCTGTGCAAATCAATCCGCGTGCTGATGTTTTTGTTTTGTTTTGTTTATTGTCATCTATCAGATGCCAGGTCTTCGACATGACATTCCTTTATCAAGCCCCCCATCTAATAAGTGAATGAGATACAGTCAAACCTGTCTGAGCGACCACTCAAGGGACTGGGCAATAGGCAGTGTTTCTGTATCTACCGGACCGGAAATCGTGTGGCCGTGGTCGCGTTGGAGAGGTGGCCACTATAGATTATTTCTTAATGCTTAGGTCAAGGGACCGACAAAATGTGACCGCAGTGGCCAGGTGGCCGCTAATACAGGTGTGACTGCTGCACTAACAACTGGCCTTTGATTATAAGCATATTGGATTGCAAATTAAAGCATATTGAATTGCAATATATCACTTGTAGATTTAACCAGGTGTGAACAGAGCCTGTATCCGATTGCAAGCTACAGTCATGGCCGACGCTATTGCACTTCAATCGTGTACCAATAAACAACATGTTGTGTACACCTTAGTAACCGTGGCAACAAAGCACAACGATGGCTTTCACCTCCCTGTGAAACACTCTGCTGGTCTGACCTATGACCGCTGACCCCTGACCTCCAGGTCATCTGGAGAACATGTACATGGTGACGACCTGGAACAGCATGACGACAGCCAATAGGAGCCAGTCTTTGTTCTGCAGGTAGTTGCTGTGCTCTGCGTTCTGATTGGCCAGCATCCGGAGGCGACCACTGAGGTCGGCCAATCGGTCGTTGGTCTCCTGCTGGGCTCTGACGAGTGGTCGAACGGCCTGCTCGATCGTGGAGGGGGCGTAGTGGTGGCGGGAACGCGGCCCTCGGCCAGAATCCGCACGGCTGGATACTGAGGGGGGGCAGAGATGGTTTATTTTAGTATAGCACATCCAGTAATTATAAGCTGTCTCATGGCATAACAGTTATTAACACATCAGGTTGGTACCAAACAGTACATGACTAGTACATACAGGCTGGATACTGAGGGGGGGGGGCAGAGATAGTTTATGTTAGTATAGCATATCCAGTAATTATAAGCTGTCTCATGGTATAACACATCAGGTTGGTACCGAACAGTACATGTATAAGTACATACAAGCTGCATACCTGGCAAACCACCTCATGGTGTAACACTGAAGAGGACTGCATATCCAGACAATTTTTCTGATCCGCTAATCTCTTTTCAAGTTTCTTTGCATAAAAGAAATTTCGCACAATAAGCTGCTCAAAATGCATCATACTCTTTGAAAGAATTTCCACAGCTAAGCAAAATACTTCTGACTCTTTATTTTTACAACTGAATTACTTACTCTTTAAGACAATTCAAGTGACATCCATTTAAACGCTGCTTAAATCCTTTGAACAATGATTCAGCTATCTGAGCAATATACTTCTTAGTTTAAACAAAATACGAGGGACGAACCGTCGCTCCGTTCGTCGTCAGAAGCGTCGTCCTCGTCTGGGCGTGGCTCGCTGCTGGAACGATCGCTGTCGCGGTGGGACTGGCTCGGCGGCTTAACCAGGTGCTGCAGCAAACAAAAAACGTTATCCACACAAACAAACATTATCCACACCTAGCGGGGGGACAGGCTGGGCGGTGCTGTGCAGGAAATACAAACCAGTTTAACATAAAACATAACTTTCTAACAAGAGCATAAGATCACATTTCCTAACCATCCCATCCAATCCCTTCATACAACACACTAACCCTTCGTGCTTATGGCTCTTACCGTCCTGCCGTTTCCGACAAGAGCACAAGATCACATTTCCTAGCCATCCCATCACGTCACCATACAACACACTAATCCATCAGATCCAAAATGGCACCACCCTTCCAGTCATACACCACAAAACAAAATGGCGGCGCCCACAAATGCCAGCAAAAACAGTACAGGTTTTGCTATCGCAAACCTGTAAAAAGGTATGGCTAAGCTAATTCCTTCATTGTATTTTTTTTTAAATTTGATCAATCCTGATTGCAGCAAATTCTAAGTGAAACTTTGTAAATCTGTATCTTGAAACTAACTAGTTTCTCATTATTTGAAAAAAAAAAGATTTCCTAGTGAAAACCAGAAATTAAAAATTATACCTCTCTTTCCTTGTGGTTGTAAATCAAGAAATAAGTCTTTCTATAAATATTTTGTCAATGTTATTCAAAGTAATGACAGCTTAGGAGTGTGTTTTGCCCCGGTAGCCAAACACACTCCTAAGCCGGCTTCACTCCTCTGGCAGCTTTTGATACTATCTTATGCTACAGTAGGATCTGCTTGGAGATTAACACCCAAGGCCCCCTACCTTCCTGTTCTTGAGGCTCTGCTGCCTCTGTGTGCCGGGCACACTCATGATGCTGGTGGTGCGGACCATGGGGGTCTTGTGGCGCGTCTTGGCCTGGATGACCCCGCCAAACTCGTACTGGAAGACGTCGTTGTGCGGATCCCAGGGGCGCGTGCTGAAGGGAGAAAGACAAAATCGCGAAAAGTCAACATGATGTCAACGAAACCTGTTTAGCTGACTGGCTACCTCAAAGAAGACACTATACATGTACCGTGTCATTGTACTCATTCATTCATTGTACCTGAAATCCCCCTATAAAGTTTTTGACAAGTACATTGAACAATGGACCTACAGGTGTATTTACAGCTCTACTACGTCCTTTCTGTTCAATCTATATTAAAGTGTAACACACTTTTCCTTCAGCCGGCAGCTAAACTTCGAGTCCATGTAGTACAAAATTAATGTTGATGTCAATGGCTTGTTTTGTTGCAGTTCTGTTTGCGGCATATCTACATCATTCTAGCTGTATGTGCTTTCCTTTTGGCCTGCTTACTCTAAAATTAATGCAATGGTACCATTAGACACTTAATGCACTGTAAAAACACATGCAGATTAATTTTAAAGTTCATCTGTATTGATATGTAGAAGTCATTCTGAATCGAAGTTGAACTGTCATTTCCAGCACCAAAATTGCGCTAAAGTAAATTTTTAACTGTTCAACCCCAATCTTTGTCAAAAAATTGAAAGTCCTGGTAATTTTGCTGCAAGATCCAATCCCACTTTGATCGAGCATTTTAGGTGTTGGCACCGACATCTTTGGGCATTTATCATGATGTATGCAGTTATCATTTTTTGAATTACAGCTTTATTTCCTGTTGCCATGCAGGAAGAAGAAACTGTTGGACACTGACTGGATGTGTTTAGGGTCCAGTTGTGCTCCTACATTATTAAGATGTACATGTATGTAGTAAGATGTATGTATGTAGTAGGATGTATGTATGTAGTAAGATGTATGTATGTAGTAGGATGTATGTATGTAGTAAGATGTATGTATGTAGTAGGATGTACATGTATGTATGTAGTAAGATGTACGTATGTAGTAGGATGTACATGTATGTATGTAGTAAGATGTATGTATGTAGTAGGATGTATGTATATACATTGTATGTATGTATCGGACACTGACTCGATGTGTTTATAGATCCAGTTGTGCTCCTCCGCGCCCTCTCGCTCGAACAGCTTCGGGACCCAGTCCGACCGTTTCTCCTTCCGTTCCCGCGCGTCTTTGCGCTGCTGCTCTTCAAGGATGTACTTCTCGTTGGTCGCCTTGTTCTGGTCACACGCCATGATGGCCGCCGACACGTGCTGCCACAGCCTGGAACAAACAAACAAACAAACAAACGGTCGTTAGGTACTTAGTATACATGTATGTACCACGCCATGATGGCGGCCAACACGTGCTGCCACAGTCTGGAACAAACAAACAAACAAACAAACGATCGTTAGGTTCTTAGTATAGTATGTACCACGCCATGATGGCCGCCGACACGTACTGCCATAGCCTGGAAAAAACAAACAAACAAACGGTCGTTAGGTTCTTAGTATACATGTATGTACCACGCCATGATGGCCGCCGACACGTGCTGGCACAGTCTGGAACAAACAAACAAACAAACAAACGGTCGTTAGGTACTTAGTATACATGTATGTACCACACCATGATGGCCGCCGATACGTGCTGCCACAGCCTGGAACAAACAAACAAACAAACAAACAAACGGTCGTACCATGTATGTACCATGCCAAAATGGCCACATGGACCAGCTGCAGTTCAGGGCACTGAACGATCGCCAAACCAAAGCCAAATGACTGATATGCTACATTCATAACATTCTTCATACAAACAACTTATGAACAACTACACAGATACCTCTGTGCAGTACTACTTTGAAACAAAATCCTCGAAAGCTGCGCAAAATGATTAAAGGAAAAACCATGCTGCCCTACTCTGAAGCAAATTTGCCTTTTCAAAAGATGCTGCATCCGGCGCATCAGTGCTTCCAGAAATCACTCTTTTCACAGTATTTAAAAACAGTAGTAAAATATTTATCATAGTTAGATCTAACACAAATGATTTGTGTGTAATATGTAACTGAACTGAACTGATGGTTGCCATGGTAACTAGTATCACAGGAATACGTCTCACTTTTCCGACTCAAAGTCCCCCTGGTCCTCGAACCGGACGGTCTGGCGCTTCAGCCGGCGAGACTTCACCTCGTCGGTCACGCTCCAGAACACCTCTGTTTTCTGTAAGAGAAAAATCACAATAAATGTGAAATTCATGGCCCCCGTCGTACTTGTCATATGGTACATCAAGGAGGTTTTTCTGATCAAAAACTCCTTGGGTACATGACATTGTATCATATAGTTAGTCTACTTATCTAAACACATGCTCATTTCTGTCTTGTAAACTGTCGCCACCTTTTATGTATATTTAGAAGGCTTGATACTATTGTTACTTTACCTTTTTGCTTCTTGCAAGTTGTTAAAAAACTTATTAAAATTATCGATATAGTGAAGACTGGTCAGGGATACGGCAATGACCCTTTGGACTGTTTACGAGATCAAAAACTGCAGTACCGAAATCTGTATCGGGGCGTTTCACTGAGATGTACATTGTCAGTAATATAGACGTTAGTGCCCGTCCAGTGTGGCCTGGGTCTCTAAAAGAGAACCTTACCTCAGAGTCTGCTCGCTTGTCTGTGATGTATTTGTCACTGAGAGTACTGTATACTATGGGCGGTACTGGTATGTACTGTACTACTGTACTGTACTGGTAGAGGGCCATATCTGTAGATACTTACATCTGAGTCGGTGCGTTTCTCTGTGATGTAGACATCCTGGCCCCAGTGGCCCTTCAGTGTGGCCACATGTGGAACTATCAGAGCCATATCTGTCTACAGGTACTTACATCTGAGCCGGTGCTTTTCTCTGTGATGTACACATCCTGGTCCCAGTGGCCCTCCAGTGTGGCCAGGGTCTCCTTCCCCAGCTTGATCTTTCCTGTGATCTGGTTACTGGCATCGCTGCCACCCAGGAACGGCTGCAAGCAGGAAAAACAATGATCATGTTTTCTTTCTCTGTCAATTAAGACCCCTCGCAAAGCTCAGTCATACAGTAGACACATACTGGGACACTTTTCTATTGTGATTCTAATGTGTGACTGAAGGACACACATGTGAAACCTAATGGAAAACATAGCTAATATCTGTGACCAATTGCTCCACCCACAGACACACAAGGACCTGCCAGCCTGTTGTCTGCTATGCTCTCCTCCTAGGAGTGATTGATTACCATGAAACTCATGAGAAACACATTGGAATCACAGTTTCTAATTGACCATAAGGAAAGCTTTCGGATATATATCCTCCAAAGCAAACATTAGGAACCCTCTGACTAGGGAAAAAAGGGACGATACACACTGGGAGTATCTCCTCTTCTGCAGGGTGTGTTTCTCATGTGTTTCCCCTGAGTTTCTACTATTGACCTGAGCTTTGGAGTCACTTTTCTCAGTGTTTGAACTTTGCGGTAGGATGAGTAAAGGCGTTTTTTTTAAGGACTCAGGTATCAGTATATGTTTTTGTATTCCCAGAGAAGACAAGCTGTACCCAAACAAGGAATAACAGCACTTATATCGGAGTTCTGAACAATGAGGGCTAGACCAGGGGTACTGAATGTACAGATATTCTCTGACAATGTTGATCATGGTAACGGTTGTAGCTTGAAAATCAAGCAGCATTAAATAGGACTCTGTCTCCCCACCTTGAGTTTGAACTCTATCTCCGTCCTGTATCCCATCTTGTCAGGGTTCAGAACAATAAGGGCTATACCAGGTGCACTGATAGTTAAATCTAAATAGTGGAAAAAGACTAAACTTTACTCAACCAACACCACGTTTAATTAGGACTTACCCCAAATTTTCAGTCGACTCCGTCAGCCTTGTTCACGGAATGGACGGAGTCAGCTGAAAATTTGGGGTAAGTCCCAATTAAACGTGGTGTTGGTTAAGTAAAGTTTAGTCTTTTCCACAATGTCATTTACCAACATAGATGAACTTTCATGTTAAATCTAAATACTTGCATGTCTATATCCCCACCTTGAGTTTGAACTCTATCTCGGTCCTGTATCCCGTCTTGTCACACGTCAGGCTCACTTTTCCGCCCATCTCCATCGTCATAGTACCGTACAGGATACCTGCAGGCAGGAAACATCACTGTTTTACATAGTATAGAAGAGAACTTATTAGCCCTCGGGCACGAACTTGCAAATAAACTTCTTATAACTGTGATGTGATGCACAACTCTCATTTGCAACCTTAGGCAAGGCACTGAAGACACTGTACCAGTTAAACTGTCTTCAAAACACTAATTGAGGACAAGGATGAGTGGCATAAAGGTATTCAAAGCTTCAAATTGAAAAAACAAACAAACTCAGTCATACTCAACATGTTCTCAACTAAAAACAGAAATTCTATCACACGATGTGTGGAGATTCCACACATCGTGTGGAAACCTGCACACATCGTGTGGAAACTCCACACATCGTGTGGAAATTCCATACATCGTGTGGAAACTACAATCTGTCCTACAACGATTGATGTGGAGCGCGTTACGCTTGTCCGTGTTAACAGCCCCCGTGACGTGCAGCGGTACACGTGACACAGCCATGTGTAGCCTCCAGTGTTGGGTGTACGACATACATTGGGGAGTTTGCGGCACCACTGAACGCACCAATGTTGTAGGCAGCCCACTTTTGCATCGCAGTAGGTCAGGGGTCATATGCAAATGTCTCCTTTCCCACCCTTGATTCAACCCTAGCCACACTCGTCTTGTCCCCAGGGTTCACGGCTGTGCAAAGCTGTGTGATGCGTCGTGTTGCGCTGTGTTGCGCCGTGAGAGTCGCAGTGGGTTTCTGTGAACCGAAAACTATCCTAGGCCACTGTTCTAGGACAATCGTCATACGTCGCGCAAATTCCCTCCTATGAACCGGCCATAGTGTGTATGTTCTACCTTCGGTCTTTTGTATGTTCTACATGTAGGTATATCTCATAAAAAAAGTGTTAGTCTTTAAATAAACATGCAGTAGATACATGTCAGCTGTCCTGGCATTCCAAATCACTTTATCTCTTTTCTTCATTTGTCTTCTTACAGGTAATACAAATTTTAACACAAAAGGAGGATAGATTTTTTTGTGTATCCTCTTATTCTTGTCCAGAACTGAATTACACTTATCTTTGAACTCTTTCCATGCAATCACATACATGTATAACACTCCATTGAAACAATACTTTCACAAGGGAAACATCTTTTGACAAATTAAAACCATGTTAAACTTTCTAAATCCCTCCAAAACTTACAAGTTCTTAAAGGCAGTCTGAAAATACCTAGTAAGTGTCTCACAGTTTCTATTTCGTCATTGCAGTTAGCTTAGAAAGTAATCATGGGAGCGAGAGACAAAAACACTCTTGTTTTGTGTTTCTTGGTGATCCTTGATATTTTGTATAGTATACTGTACTCCATAGGAAGGAATGCAAGTTGTCCATAATGTTAAAGCATTGTAAAATGAATGTGGAATACATCATTGCTGCTTTCTTTTCAGAGAATTTAGAGCCCTAAAAGTAGACATTTTGTTTCCAAGCTGGTCTACAGGCTAGTCCACAGTGTCATTAGTAATTGGCCATGAAATCAGGCTAATCCCTTAAGTACACAATGCTCTCTGGGGGCTGGATCTAGAAACTTGTCCCTGATGAGGCAGCATCATTTATCCCAGCACCACCGAATGGAACTGTCAGTATTACTCTTATGCCAGTTTTCAAATTCAAGAGAACACATGCTTATATATCATAATATAATACCCTCATTGTTTACAATAAATTGGTAGCAGATGTATACTACCACAAAACTGTATACTACCACTGCACTATTATGGGACAGCTGAAGTTTCATTACCCCAAAGGAAATCTTAATTCTCTCCCCTCTCCATGAGGTGTTTAGAATCCATGTAAGAGTCAACTTTTGACTAATTCTGCTTATCCTTAAAAGTTTATTTTTTTAGACTCTGTGAGACTCCATAAATTACAAAATATAGTTAGTGTGTCTACAAACGTCTGAAACGCATTTTAAAATCATCAATAAAGTGTTTGTGAAGTGAAGAAGAAAATCTGTACAAGGTACAGTATGCAGTTTCTTCTGTTAACACAGGGAATAGCCATCCAGGTGTACCCTCCAAGCAGAGGGTATGTTCCAGTTTTTTTAACGTCTTTTTTCAGTCATGTTTATCAGGTTTTCTATTTTGTATTGTTTCATAAAGTCCACCAGCAAAAGTTAGTTTTTGACAATACAAGATACAATACAAAATTAAAAGGCCGATAAAAACGACTAAAAATGTTTAAAAAAAAACAACAACCAGAGCCTAACTTCTGCTTGGAGAGTGGTGTTTCCAATTAGGAAACCAGCAGGGAATTCTCAGGCCATCCAGCAGAGTGGCCAAGCCAGGTCAAAGAAAGGTTACCATACAGCTCTGCTGGGTGTATCATATGTCCGTCCATGGCCAAGCCCTGTCACTGTATGTTTACCTTTCATAGAATGTATAAAGGGGTCATAAAGGAAAATCTTTATACAGTACATGTGAATTTATGTGTAAAAAAAACAACAAAAAAGCTTTTGGATAAGTCCCTTTAGTCATTCATGCTGGTAGTTAAGTTTTTGCGATGGAAAGTCTGAAAACTCAGAATTTCATCTGAAGTCAACTGAAGTCAATTCAAGACAAAAAATGACATTCAATAGACAATAGAATAGCAAAAGAATAAATGCATATTCGTAGTTCAACTGAAAGACTTTCACCGGCATTTTCGTATGGACGGTAATGTTTGTTATGGATAGTAGTCAGACTTTTTACCTATGTACAATATATGATGATTAAATATAATAAATTTCAGTATTTACAGGGGATTTCTGTCAAGGGAAAAAGGAGATATGTGATGAGGTCACTGATAAGTATTTAGACGTGGCCACATGTTATGACCTAGATATAGAGGGAAGACTCACTAGTGGGGAGTCCAGGACAGGACAGGAGAAGGTTTTGCCCTGTGTTACTAACCGTAGTAGCTTTTGGATGGAAACACACTTCAAGACTCTCAGAGTCCTGACAGATCTTTAGAACTACTCCATGCAGGGGCTGTTTCCAGAGGTGTCTGAGTTTCCACATAAAATTGTCCCTGGGCAAGGAAATCATGCCTGATCCAAAGGGGGTTAGAGACAGACCAGCAGGCAAACAGAGTGTGAACAGAGCTTTTTTTGGGACCTGTTACATTGACATATTGTATTCTGAGACAAGAGCTGACCTTAGAGTGTTCACACTCAGAAAAATGATGCGGATAAAACATTTATCCGAATAAAATTTTTTCTATCCGATCCAAAATTGTGTTCACACTGCTCTTCGGTAATTCGATTAGTGTGCTCTCAGTCTTATCCGAATAAAACGTTAGTTGCATTTCAGACGTATCGCTACATCTTGCGGTAACGGTAGTTGGCGGTGAGATTTTTCATTTCATTTCTGCACTGATTAAGGGATTTCTCAACCCCATGCTCTGCCATTCCTTTGTATGTATCTTCTTATTAAAATGTCCCTGTTTTTATGGACCTTCCGGAGCTTTTTCTGCGAGTCCTCCCGCTCCCAGACGCTCCCAGATGAAAACGAGCAGCTTTGTTTGTTCCATTTGGTAAATGATGATTTCCCTTTCTTTTCGCTCATTGTTTTTGAAAGTAAAACAATGCTAGCAGAAAAAATGAATCGGTCTGGCATGTGCTGTGTTTTCCGCGCGATGCGAATGATGACCCCAAGTTCCTGGATGAACATTGGAGCAAGCGGAATCCTACCCACTTGCGCGTTCACACTGCCAAATAAAACGAATCGAGACTCCCTGCAGTGCAATATTCTTATCCACTTGCCCCAGTTCTATCCACCTCTCCGAGAATTGGATCGTGGAGGATTCGTTTTGATGAAATCCAAGTGATTTTGGAGCGATCACACTGCTAACTTTTATTCGGATCGGGTAGTTTTCTTCAGATAACATGTTTTATTCGAATGACGTTTTTCTTGAATGTGAATGGGGTCTAAGAGTCTGGCTTCCAAGACCATGATATGAGTAAAGTTCATCCTTTGTATGTAATCAGATTCTAGCTTCTACTAGACATTCAGACCACCAGAGAAATTCATTTAAATGTATACAAAGTCATGTTCTTATGCATAAAACATGCATGTCATGTACTGACTATTAATAACTTAAAGACACACATCCTTTTCTATCCGAGGTACAAAAGCCGAACATAATAAACAGAAGCACAAAATGCAGCCTGATTGGCATTGAAGACCCAATGAAGCTCCCTAACAGCTAGCTCCCTCTAAGTTTATACTGCCGTGCAGTGCTTCGCTCAGTGGGCCACAGATTGTATTTCAGGGCACTGTGAGTCTTGCTTGTGACCCACAGGTCATTAACCTCCAGACCACCATGTGACATGTGAAAGTGATGCAATGCCAGAATGCCTCCTGCGCCTAAACAGGCCAGCTCCCTATTGGTCCATGAACCAGGCAACATCCAACATGCCCCTTAGGAAAGTTTACAGCAGGCCCCCTCAGTTAGACCTCAAATTTTCTGGAGAGCATGTTTGTCCTGGAGTCAAGGAGATGATGACTAGGAGTCCACACCAGGCATCCACGCTAGCCGAATAATAATCTGCCCTGTACTGTATAAATAAGTTATGCTTTATAATAGTTGTAACAAGGGTCTGATAGAACATCCTTGGTTGTAATGGACTGCTTGAGCAAGAAAGCAGTTATAGTTACACAGTGATTATCATAACACAGAACTGCTGACTTCAGCAGCCATCATCATTCTATCATCACATAAGGCTGGTTTCAGATATGCAACTGAGATCAGCCTTGTGTCCTCCTGTGAAAGGAATTAACATCTGAGAATCTGATCCTCCCCAAGGAGACTAGTATCATTCTTGTTCCACTGGCTGGCTGGATGAGCCCTTTTTTGTCTGACGTCTACCATGTGTGTCTGACAAACAACTAGCAATAATAAGATCTGTTTGGTCCCAAAAATTAGTAAGTATATTTGTAGGCTTACATATTGGGTAGACTAATACTCAGAAATATTCTAGATTCCTCCTCTCAGTTGAGTCAGGTGGGCCAGTCTCACTGCCAGGAATGTGTACCAGGCACTGGGTGTACATTTGTACCTACTAGCTGCTGAGGCTGTTATCTGAACTTAATCCAAGTGGACACGCTGTCACTCAGCTCACTGCTGGAAGTGGTTAATGGTTAACTTTAAAGCAGATGTAAGGATCTAGTTCAGTCTCTGACCAGTGTTTTAAACATTTCTGGAAGTTAATACACTAGTGGCTTGCCTCTTCCATTGTGGTGACTTATTAAGTTATTAGTAGTACAATTCTCTAAGATAGTCTTACTAAAATTGGAAACACAGGACTGTGACAGGTCCTTACATCTGCTCGAAGATTAGAACTTTTAAATATATATAGAAAGGAAGTTGACTCGTAGAGGATACAAGTGGTGGGGATCAAGATATCTGAATGATTGAACATTGAGAATTTCTGGTGGGATCCGAAGAACGCTGTTCTGGCACATAGACCTCAGAACATTACTGAGTTGGAGACGCCATGATTGCCCAATAGGAATGTGCTAAAAGTCACAAAGAGTGCTGCCAGAAGCTTATGATAGGCTATCATCCTGCCTGCAGCAGGTACTAGTTGCAGATACAGGGTGCTACACGAAGACCTAAAGACACATCCTTGCAGGGGGTTGGATAATTTTGCAACCTGCTTTTTCGACAAAATTCGCATTTTTGGATGAAGTTTGAAATAAAGTCTTGACTTTTGTTCTTGTTTCAAATTGTTATAAACTAGTTGTTCACCATTCATATGATTTGGTACTAGTTTGCAGTTGTAATGTTTCTTGTTTTACCAAAAGAGCAAAAATGTGAGGGGGGTTGAATAATTTTGCATGCAACTGTATATATGGATAAATGTGGACATTCATGCAAGACTTTTAACACCACAACCATATCTTCCTAAATTTGCTTTGCAGTTCAAAATTGATCGTCTAACCATTACATAAGAACTTCCAATGCTTCATTATATCCCAAGGCAGATTCGCAGAAACATTGGAATTTTGGAATCTGATATTTTTCCTCATTTTGTTGTTGACTACTTTGTAGCAGTCATATATATAAACAGACCCGCAGGGGTCGGGGGAGATGTAGCCTGGATACCACACCCCAGCCTGATCAGAATGACTGTAGAATTTTAGGCTCTCTAAGGTCCTTGATCCTTGGTCAGAGGGAGAAGAACCTATGATTGATGACCACCCATACCGCAGGTAGCCAGCCACAGCACACCACACACACTGCTAGTCAGTAGGCTATCACAGTAGGGAATCATGGACTAGATATGGCTGAAGGGTGTATTGAGTTATTTCTTTTAAATAACAACAGTAACTTTGTTCAAAACTGCAAGATTTGTACCTCTGGTTGTCATGTTTGATAAACTGAGATGCGCGATAGATATTTTTGAGATCAAACTGCTGTTTGGTATCCAGGCTAGGGGAGATGGTAATTCTGGCCTCAACAGGCCAAAGTTCTAATCTCTTATGGTGTAACACAAAACAGATGTGGCTACTAGATCTACATACAGCTCTGGTGGTGGAACATGGATAGACAGGTATATAAATATTGGCCCTGGATAGACAAGTTTATAATATTGAGCCAAGGGAAACTCCTCCTGTGGATTTGTATTTTCTATATATATTTCTATATTCTATTGGAGCAAAGTCGAGAACTGCTTTAAAATATTTTGAAAATATTTCTTCGGCCAAATGTACAGGGAAAAAATTAAGAACATACTGTAAATTACTTCAGCTTATGACCTTAAAGTTTACTGCAGCCTATGACCAAAGATAAGTCATAATAATATCTCTAACTTGTATCTCTGTGATACTAAGTAACTCTGTGCATACATACAATGTATGCTTTTAAAGGCAACTTTATAGTAAGTGGTGTGAATGGGGACAAAGGGGGGTTGAGGTTAATTCTTTGATAACAATAATGTAGTTTTGTGATGACTTTTGAGTCTATTACTACTAGACTCTTTACCCCCTGCCTGAAAGTGTTCTGTGTTTTTTTTCTCTCTGTCAGGGGTGAGGGGCCTTGGGGGTTCACATGGGACTCATACAAACCTATCTGTCATGGCTTGGTATACACTAATCCTTAAGTAAATACAAACAGCAGGGAACAGCTTCTGTTTTAGCAATGGCAAGACTTCAAGCCAGAGTAATAGTCGAAGAATAAGGGAAGGCAACTTAGGACTTTTGTTGGTTATGAATATGATGATTATGACGAATATGAATATGATGATTAATAAATAAAGTTTTTGAAAATTGCAGAAAACTGGCAGAACAGAAAAAAGCATGGTATTCTCAGCACTGACTTATCATAATCTGAGTATCATATTGAGCTTGGCAGAGTTAAGATGGTCACAAATAAATTGTAGGGTTGGTACTCAATTTTAATACCAAACTAGAGTTCGGGGACCTCATACCTCCATGAAATATTTATTGCTTTTTTGTGGATGGTTTGTATGTTTATAGTCGGTTGTATTTGAGAGTAATGGTTATAAATGTTATGGGAAAGTAGTGGTGTATTTATTTAATGACACAGAGGATGTCCATCTGATTAGTAATTATTAGAATGTGACACTTAATTGTGTAATGTGCGTTTAAGAGGTCGACGGCATATGGTAGCGTGGCCATGGTGTTCCTTAAGCTTGATGTTTGGCATTTAAACTGTCTAAGGTTGTCAGCATTATTGAGGTTCGACTATGTGCCTCTGAGCGGTGTGGTGGGATGAAGTTGGGAAACTCAGAAAGAAGAAGGGATGTGGCCAACTTTAGTCAGATGGTGATTTGATTTTCCACCAATCTGTCATAACATCTGCTGTTCATACGGTACAAAAACGAGATGCACACTTTCCTCTGACAGCCCTACACCAACTGTAAGATGAATACTTGGCGCCAACCCCGTCTGCTAAAAAACAAGTACCATTGGCTACGAAAGAGACAACTAACAACTGTCCCTTATCGTAACAAAATCAGAACATCTGTATCCCCCATAAAACTTCTGACACCCAACCCAGATGAGAGGACCTAATTGCATTTTAATCACCATGTCACTCAAATCAGCAGTACAGTATGTGAGACATCCATACCTGTTAAGCATTACCGTTAAATGTACCTCAACTTCTTACAATTATACTTACGCTTCACATCTCCATGATATCCTAAGCAGACATAAATAAAAAACTCGGGGTTCCCCAAACAGCTGTCATAGAAATCACCTCACCATCTGCTTGGAGCTGAGCCCATTAACAAACACTTAAAGCACGATGCCTGTTCCAATATATCGCAGATATAGGGGTGATTTCTGATATTATTACATCGATTATAATGACAGATACGGCGCCCAAAATCTCATCGATTCGAGCTTTCATCACACCCCACCAAAACAACAAGTACGTTCCCCAATCCATCCAGCCGTTCTTGAGTAATCTTGTACACATACAGAGACACATAACAGAAAATATAACCTCCATGACATTTCATGGAGGTAATAATGAAATACAAGAAATACAATACAGGATACAAACACATCATCAACACAACCAAAAGGACATGAAATATCCGTCAACCAATACCTACATGTACGATACGGGGACAAGTTGATGCCCGATATATAATAATGCAAGTACTTACCAACATAACATCAGCATAAGCCACGCGGAGCACAAAATCTAGCAGCGCAAACGAAGTATAACACACCAGGTCCCCAAAGGCACAAGTGGCTAAATACAAAGTTATTTAATCATATTCAAATTGTCCAGCATCGGGAAACAGTTGCCCAGCATCGGGAAACAGTTGCTTTAAGGACATAAATAAAACTACTGGGGGTTCCCCAAGCAGCTGTCACCTCACTATCTGCTTGCAGCTAAGCCCATTAACAAACACATAAAGCACGATGCCTGTACCAATATATCTCAAATATAGGGGTGATTTCTGATATTATTACATCGATTATAACGACAGATACGGCTCCCAAGATCTCATCGATTCGAGCTTTCATCACACCCCACCAACACAACAAGTATGAAACCAATCCATCCAGCCGTTCTTGACTAATCATCTACACAGACAGAGACACATAACAGAAAATATAACCTCCATTCCATGACATTTCATGGAGGTAATAAAACCAAATGAGTGAACAAAGGGTGGTTTTACATGTACCGGTATTAGGTGGTAATAGCAAAGGACCAGGCCTTATGACACCATATACAATGAAAAACAGATGGATCATCAATTAATTTTGGTTTTACTGGATAAAAGTCAAAATCTTGGACATAGAGCCAAAACGTTTTTGCTAGAGGGATCAAAGAGGCCATCTACATCAGAGCTTTACAACCATCCCTGAAAAGAGATGGTGGGTGCTATAGTATGTTCAGTTAAATAATGCACACTTTTGATGGAATATTCCTTCTCCACATATATCTATAAGACCGAAGGTAGAACATACACACATAGGAGGGAATTTGCGCGACGTATGACGATTGTCCTAGGACAGTGGCCTAGGATTAGTTTTCAGTTCACACAAACCCACTGCGACTCTCACGGTGCAACACGACGCATTACACTGCTTCACACAGTCGTGAACCCTGGGGACAATTAGCAAGACGAGCGTGGCGTTGGTTGAATCAAGGGTGAAAAAGGAGACATTTGCATATGGCCCCTGACCTACTGCGATGCGAAAGTGGGCTGCCTGCGACATTGGTGCATTCAGTGGTGCCGCAAAGTCACCAGTGTGTGTTGTACACCCAACACTGGAGGCGACATGTGCCACTGCGCGTCACGGGGACTGTTTACACAGACAAGCATCACGCGCTCCACATCAACCGTTGTACGACAGATTGCAGTTTCCACACGATGTGTGGAGTTTCCACACGATGTGTGGAGTTTCCACACGATGTGTGGAGTTTCCACACGATGTGTGCAGGTTTCCACACGATGTGTGGAGTTTCCACACGATATGTGGAGTTTCCACACGATGTGTGGAATCTCCACACGTCGTGTGCAGGTTTCCACACGATGTGTGGAATGTCCACACGACGTGTGGAAACTCCACACATTGTGTGGAAAACCCACACATCGTGTGATAGAATTTCTGTTTTTAGTTGAGAACATGTTACTCGTCCTCCTTACAGTATAACTAAAATTGGACAGTCAAAACTTTGGGTGATGAGTGCAGTTCTTAAGTTAGAATTTAACAGTTCCACATTGCTTCAGATCAACACTCTATGCAACACTCCCCCCACCCAAGATGGCCTACCTTTACAGCTGACGTATGGCATGGTGATGGCATAGTCCTCCCCTCGGTTCAGGAGCGTGAGACACGCAGTGCCGTCCAGGATAGCTGACAAGGAGTTACCTACAGAAAACAGGAGAGTTACATTTTGTAGCTGTGTGAATTTCAGATTGAGACTTGAATTAGAGAGACACTCTCCTTTCACATTCCTTAGTCCTGTCATTTCATTTATTTCCATGGAAACATGATGTTGAGGTAAATGTGGAAAAGACTATTTCGCAGTGTTTTTAAGTAATACTATGCTGTTGCAACAATACTGTAGTATGGTACAGTCAGTCATACATGGAAGAGTGATAACACACACTCACTATCCACTACAAAAACATGTACATTATGTATATTGGTGGTGTCATGAATTTAAAGTGGGCCATAAAATGGAGCTATATTACTACAAAAATTTCAAGACTATAGTATAGTATATGAAAAAGAAAGTGCACACTCATGATGTTTCCCCTTTTATTTTTAGCAAAACCTTTTGTTGTCTAAAATGCCAAATTGCCAAAAAAATGTATTCCACAATTCACGATCGTCTCCTCCATTTGTTTGAATGTGAGTTTCTTCTTTCTTGGTTCTCAGTAAAAGCTTCAAATGCAAAGTTTAAATGTATCAAACTGTACGGAAAAAGTGAACTGTCTCTATGCAGAAAAGGACAGCAGAACATTGTACTCACAACCTGTGCACCATGACAAGGTGTGAATGGTGGAATGAGAGAAGACAGAATGAACGACAGCACAGAGAAATAATTACAGATGGACGTCCAAGAAGTAAAGGTCAAAAAGAATATTTTAAATTAGTGCCAAAAGACGAGGTTGGCAGGAAAGATGAATGAAAGAAAGAAGGGAAGGAAGCTAAAGAGACAGGAAAATGATGACAGGCACAGAAATAAGTGATGCTTTGTCATGTGGGCTATCATCAAGTAGACAGAGTAGCAAGAAAATCAGTCTGTCTTTTTAATGCTGAAAAACATTTTCCAAGAGAAACAAACTTAATTACTTTTAGGTACATTTTCGAATCAAACACAAAAAAAATTACAAATAAATGAAAAAAAAAATATTGTTAACACACAAAATTTGACGCAACAATTTTCCATATTGAAAATAAGCTCCCCTAAAACAAGGACTGGTTTGCTTCAATGAGCATATTCTCACCGTAGAACTTTGACTTGCACAAAATGCTGCCATTGATGCAGAATCCGTCTTGTCGATTCGTCACATAGAACGCAGAAACTGGAGGATGATGGGATACCTGCAGCAAAAGGTCAAACCCAAGGTCAACTAAATAATCTGTGGAATCTAATTATGATGTCTTTACTTCACATTACATTACCTGCACCTGCAATGCCTTCATAGAGGGACTTAAGTTTTCTTTTTAAATCCTGTCTTGAACCTCCTTGATCATGAGATGCTTTCCTTACCTGCTCTGCTATGAAGAAGGTCTTGCTGCCTGTCTGAGGGTGTGGCCACATACAGCGGAAGGTTTCCCCTAAGATGGGGTTGTACGGTTTCTTAAAGCAAACAAAAAGCTCCTCACCTGCTCTGCTATGAAGAAGGTCTTGCTGCCTGTCTGAGGGTGTGGCCACATGCAGCGGAAGGTCTCCCCTAAGATGGGGTTGTACGGTTTCTTCAGACCTTTGGGCTTCTTGTAGAAACCTGAGAGGTACCAGCGCACGATCTGCTTCATCCGGCCGAACGGGTCGTCGATGTTCACAGCGCTGAGGGCGGGGAGAATTACAGATAAGGTTGTCATGGTTACAGTGCTGAGGGCGGGAAAATCACAGATGAGGTTGTCATGGTTATTAAGAAATCTTGTATGGTTCTACTACTGGAAATTTAAGACATCTTTCATGTGTTTCATCATACTGTACAATCATTGTTTTTGTAGGTTTTAATCTTAGGCAATAGAAGGGGACAGGAAGGCTAATCAACATTTCCTTTTATCAGGAAAAAATGGCAGCAACTCACTCAGACAGCAGGTCTGCATGATAGTAGTAGTCCGACAACTTGTCCAGGAATGACCTTGGCTCCAGGATAAAGGTCGGAAGGACGACTCTGGACAAGTCCATTCCTGGCCGCACCTGGGGGTGGTATAACAGTATGAACAGATTGAGTTGATATGCAAAATAGATACGTTTGACATAAAACACAGTCGGAAAGCACTTGATGCAACCAGAGTAAGTAATAAAGGATTTTCCTTTTAACATGCTGACAAGCTCATATTGTTTGAGCAGTTTTGTTTGTTTAAACAAAGTTTGTTTACCTGTTTGATGAGCGTCCAGTTGATGTTCTTGTTTATCAATAAGCAGTTTTGTTTACTTGTTTGTTTGTTTGTTTACCTGTTTGATGAGCTCCTGCTGATGCTCTTGCCAAAGCTATTTTGTTTGTTTGTTTGTCCCGATGATGCTCTTGTTTATTAATAAGCAGTTTTGTTTATTTGTTTGTTTGCTTGTTTACCTGTTTGATGAGCGTCCAGATGATGCTCTTGTTTATTAATAAGCAGTTTTGTTTATTTATTAGTTTGTTTGTTTACCTGTTTGATGAGCGTCCAGATGATGCTCTTGTTCTCGTCTGCGACCTCCTCTGTCTGACTGGCCCCACCCTGCTGCCCCAGCTCCTCACAGGTGTTCTCTCGGTACACCGTCTCTTTGGGAGGCTCCAGGTCCTCCTCAAACACCTGATCGTGCTGCTCAGATGCCTCCGAGTCTGAACCCTTACTCTCTTTCTCATCTTCGTCTACAAGAAAAACAGGTTATTAAGTTAAGACACAGGTGTTCTCTCTGATCTCCTCAAACACCTGGTCGTGCTGCTCAGACGCCTCCGAGTCCGAACCTTTACTCTCTTTCTCATCTTCATCTACAAGAAAAACAGGTGAAGTTAAGACACAGGTGTACTCTCTGATCTCCTCAAACACCTGGTCATGCTGCTCAGACGCCTCCGAGTCCGAACCTTTACTCTCTTTCTCATCTTCATCTACAAGAAAAACAGGTGAAGTTAAGACACAGGTGTACTCTCTGATCTCCTCAAACACCTGGTCGTGCTGCTCAGAAGCCTCCGAGTCTGAACCCTTACTCTCCTTCTCATCTTCATCTACAAGAAAAACAGGTAAAGGTAAGACACAGGTGTTCTCTCTGCCTCAAACACCTGGTCATGCTGCTCAGACGCCTCCGAGTCCGAACCCTTACTCTCCTTCTCATCTTCGTCTACAAGAAAAACAGGTAAGGTAAGACACAGGTGTACTCTCTGATCTCTTAATTAGTCCTCCTCAAACACCTGGAGTATATATAGGTTATACTGGTCAGATGCATCCTATTCAGCAGTTATTCTCATCTTCATCTTCATCTTAGTTATAAAGAACTCTATACTACTGTGTAATATAAGCTATTGCCAAGATCTTAGTCTTGATTTCTTTTGTATGTACTGCCTTAGAACTTGCCATTCATTGTACCCATTCCAGTTGTTGTGCAATAAATATTGATTAATCTTCACATAGAATTGTTCACATATCTAAAACACTGACATATGGGATCTCATGAAGTTGTGGAGTCAGACCTGTTGCCTTGGCTACAGAAATTTGTATTTCTATGTTTTATGGTAGTGGACATCAGTCTATATGGGACTTGTCTATTGTTCATTAGTCATTTGGACTCTACCACCTCTGAGGGGTGTTATGACACAATGTAGCACCAACCTTTTTCCTCCTCTTTCTCTTCCTTCTCCTCCTCCTCCCCGTTCTGGGTTGTGATGGTACGACCCAGGGCCAGGTGCACCTGGAAGTGCCGCTCAATGTCAGACTCATTCCAGCTGCTAAAAAGACGAACAAACAAATAGTCATTTAAAAGAACAAACAACAAACAATGCTCAGACAGTCTGCATGGAAGTGTATTTCTGACATTAGTTAGAACAGTGAAGATTTTAAATGTTATATCCGATCCGTACAGAAAGACAAACTCTTACCAATCAAGAAGCCTTCAGTCAGTCTTGTAACCTTTCTCAAGTCAACAGTAACCCAAATCCATTTTACAATGCGGTGACACTACCAATACAACACACAACAAACCCCTTTTGAGCTTTTCTTTGCAGATATGTTGACAAAAATCTTCACTATGTTCAGCTACGCCAGGTTATAACAAATGTCTTACTGTGGTGCAAACTCTAAAAGTGAAAGCAACACAACTCATAATGACGTGACAACGATTACATGTGGAATGAGGCTGGTGCAAGTGGAGTGTTTGTTAACTATTCAGGTGATCATGTGACGTGAATACACATAACTATAGTGCAGGCTTTTAGCTAGGATTTTATAATAGGGAGTCCAAACTTATTGGTGAGTCACGGTAAGTGACTATTGTAGGGGAGGTCTGGTGGCATCCACCTTCCATGGTGCAGAGTTTTTTCATGATTTTGAGTTTAAAAAGTGCGGGGATTCTTAGGTATTTCAAGAGGCAAAAATACTGTTCCAGAGGTCACAGTAGAAGACTGTGACCACAGATGACCTGGTCAATCAGAATTTCATGCTTGTCAGACGATTTTCTCGGTAGTGTAAGGGAGTCCAGGGGCATTAAATTTCTTGTTATTCTAAGAAAAGTGCGTCCAGATGACGCGATGACGCATGCCTTGCTAAAAGCCTGCTATAGTGACTTAAGCAGTGTTAGCTTTTCGAGCTTATAGATCTTCAATTATGATGCCAACATTTCACAAACTTTTCCTTCAGTTTTAGGCCATGTTCATTAGATTATATGGATGACATCCTGTAATAACTTCAAAACTGATACGAGTGTTCAAAATAAAAGTTTGGATATAAAAGGTGTTTTTGTTATAAAATATACATGTATTGATTGTACATGTAAGTGATCAGGAAGATTGAGTGCTAAACCCACAGAGGGCTTGCGCTTTCACATTTTACTCTGCATATCTTTGGCATACATTTTCTCATTTTGGAGCTGCTTTGCACTATTTACAGAATTTATGAAAACTCTTTTTTTACTAAAAATAGACGAAACTTGAAGCCTGCGAGTGTTATCCACATAATCACGTTAACACGGCCTTAGGAGTGCCGATAAAAACAAGTTAAAACCACTGTTCTTATAGAAGTAGGTGAAGGGGGGGGGGGGTCAAGCTTAGGAAAAATGGACACACACACAAACAAACAAACAAACAAACAAACAAACAAAAGCAACCCTAACCTGGGGAAGATAAGGTCATCACCACTGTGGAAAAAAAACAAGAAAACCAATCATGGTGTAAAATTTCAAGAAAACCCCAAGAATCACCCAAGAACAAATTATGAATCACGGAATAACATCAAGGTCCTTTGTACACAACCATTAGTTAGTGTTTACATAAAAACAGACGTTTCAGTGACCGTCTGTCACCTTCCTCAGAGCAATTCTGACTGGTTTTGTTAGGCAACACGGTGTATTCCGTATCACCCGAGGTGCCAGCCCGACCGCGGGAAGCATTGCCTAACGGATGAAGGCCAGAGGGTGATCCGATCCGCGGGAGGGCTGGGACCGAGGTTGTAGTTTATCTATGTCATACCCACCTGGGAAATCGATGTTTTGATGCGAGATGCGCCAGAAGTTGAATAAATTTGGTGCCCTCGAACAAAAAGTGTTACAAACGGCAATGTTTTAACGTCCGAATCAGGTATTCGAATTGCCAACCGTGCCCCACTCGGCCCGCTTGAAATGGTTCGATTTACTCGAAGGAAGCCTGTGTGAAACAAACTTCAAGACTGTGTGATACGGACAGTTATCACATGGTCTGGAACACCCGTATCGATTGTTTTCGCGTCACAGGTATGACATAAAAGTAGGTATTGCTCACAGATGAGTTTGTGACTGCATTGTAGACCCTGCTAGTGCTACATGCACCTCATCAATGTATTGTGTATTACGTTTGGGACAGCAGTTGTTAGCAATACCTACTTGTAGTGCATATCAGAAACAGTCAGCCCTAAGGATAGTGAGAGACGGTCACTGAAACTTTGATGGTGAACTAAACGCTTGGTTGTCTACAAAGAACATGGTTAGTCACAATCCTTTATCAGGGCTCGAAATTCATTTTTGGGATTAGGCGCACTGGTGCACCCAGCTTAAGAAATTGGGTGCACCCAAAATTTTTTGGGTGCACCACTTAAATTTAAGTAGATTGTCAGAAAATCCTAATAATAAAACTTAGTTACAAGCTATCAAATTCTGAAACAAGTAACATTTTTATTATCTTTCTAACACTTTGATGTCAAGAATGATGTATACTAGCATACTTGATATCTTTCCATACATAAACCTAAGAAAATACTTGGGTGCACCCTGTGCACCCACTGAAAAAAATTGGGTGCACAGTTCCAATTTTGGGTGCACCTGGGTGCACATGCACCCAGTATTTCGAGCCCTGTTTATGTACAAGACAATCTTAACAAGTTAGAAAAGAGGTGACTACCAAACATAACCTTCACCTTGGAATGTAAACATAACAGGTCAAACATCACACTGAAATCATTCTGGTGTTTGTTAGTTTAGAATTTGCTAAAACTGTTATGACTTTGATTTAGATGCTCTGCAACAAAATCAAACCATTCTGCACAACACTCTTTACAAAGGCTTTCAAAGGCTTAAATGTTAGAATAACAACAAAAAACACAAGACGTGCAAAGTAAACCTGTTTCATAGTCTTTTTTGCTGAATATTTAATAATAGGACACTTTAACATACAGGAGAAGCTTTGAATGTTTTATCAGGACCTGGTCGAAAGATTAATTTTGGGGTGAAATTTTCAATGTTTTTCCAATATATTTTTAAGATATCCAAGTTAAATTTTCACTGACAAAGGGATATCTAAAACCATATCGATTTGTTACTACTTTTGCTTAGAAAATAGCTTTTGTTATAAAGTTAACTTAACTGTGACTTGACGGTGGATTAACAGTGCGGATTGAAGAAGGCAAAAACACCAAATCAAGCACACAAACAAGCAAACAAACAAACAAACAAACAAAACAGGCCCTAACCTGGCACACGCTATCTCATCCCAACTGTGAAGGAACAAAACCCATCATGCAATTCTTCAATAACGTTTGTAAGTTATAAACTAGAAACATAAAATCTACTATGTCATGCACACAAGTAAGGTACCATTCCTGTATCATAGTTTTTGATGAACTGTTTGCATCACATGTTGCTAGTTTGCTATCACATGTTGAACCTTTTCAGTTGACTGAGTTTTGGACACTCAAACAAATTGTATTTCACTACAACAATATACACACGACAATTTGTTTTTAACTTATACCACAAAAATAAAGCCTCTGATAGCGAGGTAGTGACAATTTCAACTGCTTCAAAATTGTTACAAAACAACATACTCACTCACACTCACAAAGTTCATTGAATTGCATTTCTTAAAATGTGTGTGAGCAGAAATAAAATAAGGTGTCATAATCAGGCCTAGGAAAAAAAATGTTGTGTTTCCTGTTTCCCTACCTTCCCTAGAAAAACCTGCCGACCCTAGACTTTTTTTTGGGTGGGCAGTGGAGTCACAAAGCTTCCAGTTAGAATTTTTATTCAGCCTGCTTCCTATTGAAGTAAAAACAGTCTGCTTGTCCTATCTAATGAAGGATTAATGTATCTATTGTGCACAAAATCAAAGTTTGACATTGAAAGACAAGTGTCCTCATGCATTTCAGTTTCCTTTGTTCAACTGTATTGTAATATGTATCACTAGATTTTTGGCTAGCCTAAAAAAAATTTAAAAAAAAAAAAAGATATCCCCTACCTACCGACCCTAATTTTTTCAGGACTGAAACAGGAAACACAACATTTTTTTTTCCTAGGCCTCATAAAAAAGTATAATTCAACACATCATGTGCAATGCCAAAAGTTGCTTCCTCCCCAAATGCACCAGATTTTGTGGCCGCAAAGGATTTTGAGAATGATATAATAACTATACATATATGTCAGGATAGAGATTGTGATCTGGAAATATCTATCAGTAGAGATCTTGATCAGAGATTCCAATCAAGATACTAGAAATAGGTCTCCTACTCGTAAAATTTAAGTCGATCCATACATGCATATGATCTAAAGTGACATGACTTGAAGTTAAAAAGTTATGACTGTCTAAGAAGTGAATGCCTTTATTAACAGACTAAATTTACAGACCCTAGATCTAATTTGGATCTCTCCAGGCAAGATCTAATTGTATCATCTTCTCTACCCTGACATGTATGTACAAAATAAGAAGTCCTGAAGGTCATGAAGTCTGTGGAACTCACAGGGTCCTGGACTGCTGGTTGGGGTCGGAGGTGTCCAGTGTAGACATAGATTGCTGCCCATTTGTAGCGGCGTCCTTGACCATGGAGCGCATGAGCAGGCTGGAGCAGCGAAGGGACAGCTCCATGGCATCCATCCAGCATCGACCTGGACAGTCATGAACATACACAAGGGTTTCATGAATTTCATGAACAACAATCCGGATGAAAATCAATTAATTTTCAACAATTAAACGTTTTTTTAATGTAAAAGCGCCACCTACATCAGCTACATTTAGCAACGAGAAGCAGAACTCCAGTCAGAAGCTCTAAGGAAGGTGTCTGAGAGACATCAAAATGTAAGCACAGTGACCACTAACTGGCTGTGCAAAAGTGTTCTCCTATTATCCCAATAATAGTATATTCTACCAACCTGATGAAACTATTTTTGAAAATAACAGAAAATGGTAGACGAATTTCAAAGACATCGGAAAGAAAATTTCCTGTTCTTTTTGAAGATTTTGTATCTCCTATTCATAACCACAATGTACCACTACAGAAAGGGGTGTTTGGGACGTACCATCTGCATCAGTAGCAGCCCTGAGGATCAGGTAACTTGTGGGGAGGGGCTGGGTGATGGCAGGCACTGTCTCTCCTTTCGGGCCCTGATTACAAAACAACAATGACATAGTAGTAAATCAATCAATCAATCAGTCAATCAGTCAACCAAAAAATCAATCATCTGACTTGAGGCATCAGGTGTCAATGTAAGGCGACTGCAGACATTAAAAAAAATGTAACAAAATTCTTTGAAAGTAATGTCGATATTGTGTGAAAAGACAAGGCAATGATGCTTATTGTTAATAGATGACCATATTTAATGGGAAACATTTAATGGGCCTTCGAGATGACCAGAACTACCTCCCTATAGCCCTAAGAACCGAACAGTACAAAAGATCCTTTTTACCTGCCGCAGTTTTCTCCTGGAATCAACTTCCTTTGTCCGCCAAAACATCACCATCTATTAGTATTTTTAAAAGAGAACTGGAGTCTTTCTTTGACAGCCCGCCCAGACACACCCACTACTCCCATGGCCACGGACGCCCTGCAGTTCACTTGACCAGACTCAGACTCGACTTCAGCCAGCTAAACTCACACCTATTCAAACACCATTGTATATCTAGCCCTACTTGTAAATGTGGGAACTCAGACGAGACAACTGAGCACTACTTCTTGCACTGCGAACTATACAATAGCGAAAGGACTCATATGTTGCACTCTATATCCCTTTTATTCAAATACAATTCAATCTCTAC
Organism: Branchiostoma floridae; assembly: GCF_000003815.2. NCBI lineage: Eukaryota > Metazoa > Chordata > Leptocardii > Amphioxiformes > Branchiostomatidae > Branchiostoma > Branchiostoma floridae. The sequence goes on from NC_049982.1 coordinate 1,677,668, forward strand.
AACTGGATAAAAAACGGATATTTACTTCCGGACGTTTCGAGTGACATCCATCACTCTTCATCAGCAAAAGCAGAATGAACTAGTCAGAACAATTCAATGCCAGTACAGCTAACTAGAAAAACTGGTTTAACCACTAAATCGTTAGGATCATATGCAAAAGGTTACACAAATGTAAATCATGTTAGGATAGTTCCTATGGTCAGACAATACCATAGGAAATTTAATGTTGATTTAAGTCACAGGTTTGGAGAGACTATGATATGTTTTACAACTAAATATATAGATTTAAATGGAGTCTGATATATGGAATGATTTCAGCTGTAGCAGCTACATCTCAAGAGTAGAATTTCTTTATCTAAAATCCTCTTCATTTCACCTCCCTCCCCCTGATGCTTCCTG
>NC_049982.1:1678166-1688000 GCF_000003815.2 Branchiostoma floridae
ATATGATCCTAACGACTTATGTGGTTAAACCAGTTTTTCTAGTTAGCTGTACTGGTATTGAATTGTTCTGACTAGTTCATTCTGCTTTTGCTGATGAAGAGTGATGGATGTCACTCGAAACGTCCGGAAGTAAATATCCGTTATTTATCCAGTTGTAGAGATTGAATTGTATTTGAATATTGCTTACCTGGATGTCTAACCTTCATAAACGTATATCCCTTTTAAACCTAGAAGAATTACTCTCGCCTGACCCCCTTAACTCATCTGACAATACTTTATGCACCCTTCTCACTATGGGCAGCCCTTTCCTTCCACACTCGACAAATTGTAACATCTTTGACTATGTTTTTAATTTTATCAAAATGACCGGAAGATTTATTTAATTTGATTTGAAATTGATTGGTAATGCCAGCCTTGTATGCGCCTTAGCCCGTTTTTGTTGTTAGTATTTATGTTATTCTTATGTTGCAAAATGATGTTTATGTTCATGTCATTTTAAGTTATACGTTTCGTTATAATCTCAATTTTGTTACTTTTGTTTGTCATTGTATGTAATATAGAGCAGAAGACCTCCATAAGCTCATTGTGAGCTTCTTGTCCAATGCTCTAAAAACGAATGCGAATAAAATAAAAAATAAAAAATAATGGGAAACATGGCATGACATGGCAAGTGATATGAAATGAAGTTCCAAAATATGTTCTCCAGATTGTATAGAGCTGAATGAAACATGTTCATTGTAAACAGGTTTTCATCAAAATTTGCCAGAGGGGACTTTTCATCAGATCTCAACCCTGCAGTGCCACCACTGGGTGCTAGGGGGCAGTGTTTTCCCCACCTTGGATGCCCATATGGACTGGTCCAGAGGGTGGAAGACTTTGAAGCAGAACATTTTAACTTAGAAAAGGAAAGCTGTTACTCCCCAAAACTCAAAACCAATAGGAGTGGTAGATTTTTTAACACTGCAGTGCCACCACTGGGTGCTAGGAGGAGCTGTTTCCCCACCTTGGATGCCCAAATGGACTGGTCCAGCGGGTGGAAGACTTTGAAGCAGAATCCGTTCATCTTGGAGGGTCGCTCGATGATCTCGCAGGCGTTGAGCAGGATGGTCCCGACCCAGGCGCCGTGCTTCGGCCCCTTGTAGATAATGAGCACTCCCGGCTTCAGCACGCACCAGTACTTCTGCCATCCCTTCAGTGTGCCTCGGATCTGAGGAGATTTTGTTAACAATATACATATATATATACAGGGCTCGAAATTCATATTTGGGATTACGTGCACCCAGCTTAAAAGCTTGGGTGCACCAAAATATTTTTGGGTGCACCACTTAAATTTAAGTAGAATGTCAAAATAACAAAACTTAGCTATCAAATGCTTAAACAAGTAACATGACAGATATTTTCATAATCTTTCTAACACTTAGATGTCAAGAATATGATGTATACTAGCATACTCGATATCCTTCCATACATAAACCTAAGAAAATATTTGGGTGCACAGTTCCAATTTTGGGTGCACCTGGGTGCACATGCACCCAGTATTTCGAGCCCTGATATATGTCCAAAGCAGTGGATGATGAAACAAATTTTGTCTTCATACATACATTCACACATTTTGTCTTCAAATTTATATGATATACAACAAAATGTAATAAGACGTCACCATGATCTATCCAAACTTTCCCACATTCACAGAGGTTCTGAAAGTCAAAGCCACTTTTCTCTTAAAATTACAGACCTCACAAATTGTAGAAAAGAGTGACTTATCATCTTCCTCTGTATCAAAAAAAGTCAAACCTACATACTATTAGTTAAAGCCAAGATGATAATTTTTTGGTCCAGTATTTTGTTATAATATGTACACAATGTCATATACATGTATGTCCCTTAAATATGTTTCTACTGTGTACTTACAATTAGCCTTTGGGCATGGACATAAACTTTATTATATTTTCTGTGGGAGAATCATGATCTACTAGTGATTATGATAAATAGATTAAGACCTAAGACGGACAATTGCTTTAAAATGTGCACCTTCAATTCAATAAACAATAATGCTATTTCAATATGGTTTCTTCAAAAAGTATAACCAAGAAATTATCTGAAACTTTTCCAACATGACCTTCCCCCCACTGACCTTGAGCCAATCTCTCAAGACGACCACGGACGGATCTTTAAGTGTGTTCAGGAGCTCCTTGGCCGCCCGTTTCTTCTCCCTCCGGTAGTTCTTCTTCTGCTCCTTGAGAGACTCCTTCTTGCTGAGTTTGGACCGGTCCGAGTCATCCTCATACAGCTTGGTTTCCGACTGGAAAATAAACAATAACAAATAATAAGTTTATCTATTTTACATCGTTGTGCAAAAAGATCGAATTGCAAAGGATATTGGACGGAGTCTCAAGTTTGCGGGGATGGAGTCTCAAGTTTGCGGAGACGGAGCAAGGGGCCAGTCCCTGGCCTAGGCACTTAGGCAGGCAGGGTAGGCAACAAAAATCACCATCATCATGATGGTTCTCATGATGACAACTGTTTACATCTGCATAACAAGGTCTCTTAAATAAAACTGAGGAGGTCATATCGATATCAGTGATCATTCCTAATGAAATACAGTTACTAGTACTTACTAGTGAATAAATGCAAGTTTCTAGTGAATAAATGCAAGTTTCTGCTCACTGGAAACATCTATAATTGCATATAAACATGTCCAAATATCTACTTGCAGACACATGTACATCTGTGACTCATATAAGTGATCATTCCAAATAAAATACAGTTCAGTTGTACCAAAAGCTCCTTAATTGTACGGGTATACACAGTGAATGAACATATGTTTCCGCTCATTGAAAACATCACTCATTGCGTATAGACATGTCCAAATATCTATACTCCCAGACACATCTACATGTACTAAGTACATTGTGTATCTGTCTACTACCAGGGAATAACAGATGACAAACAGGATAGTGAGTCAGTGAGTAAGGCTGCTCGAGCAGGAAGTGGTATGAGATGAAGTTTCATTCAAACAAAACTGGTATCTCATCTGCTGAAAATCTGTGACAATGTCATGTTGATTTTTTTTATTCAAATACAATTCAATCTCTACAACTGGATAAAAAACGGATATTTACTTCCGGACGTTTCGAGTGACATCCATCACTCTTCTTCAGCAAAAGCAGAATGAACTAGTCAGAACAATTCAATGCCAGTACAGCTAACTAGAAAAACTGGTTTAACCACTAAATCGTTAGGATCATATGCAAAAGGTTACACAAATGTAAATCATGTTAGGATAGTTCCTATGGTCAGACAATACCATAGGAAATTTAATGTTGATTTAAGTCACAGGTTTGGAGAGACTATGATATGTTTTACAACTAAATATATAGATTTAAATGGAGTCTGATATATGGAATGATTTCAGCTGTAGCAGCTACATCTCAAGAGTAGAATTTCTTTATCTAAAATCCTCTTCATTTCACCTCCCTCCCCCTGATGCTTCCTGGTTTGCCCCTAATTCCTGACCAAATCAGCAAAATTTCCCCTCGCTGTGCCCCAAACATCATTCCCCTAATCTCCTGCTACAGATTTATTGATTGGCTGCCTGACACAATCTTCAGCAGATGGTAGACAACCTCTGATTGGCTGCCAGCATGTAACAGGGCCGCTGATTGGCTACAGTGCTCTTACACCTGCACGAATCTGACATCTGCTCTCACAAGGTGACATATTGATCAGCTTTGACCTTGAAAACAATCTTGTTCTTTTTTTTGCCTGAAAAGGGTCAAGTTCAGCTCTAAATCCCACCAGAAGGAGACTGGTAAACTCCCACGGGTAATCCCCAAAGGCAAAACATATTATACATGCTATTTACATATGAGAATGAAATAAAATAACAACAGTTTTTTTCTTGTCAAAGATTACAATAGTCTGCCTTCATGATATATTAAGTATGCATACATGTGTAATGCAAGTTTAAGAAAGGTTTAAAATATGCCTTCTCTTACATGTTGGGATTTAATCCAATAGAAGAGACAAGGTTGACCCTTCTAAGCAATAGCAATTATATCATTTTAGAGTAGAAGATTTTTTTTCTTTTTAAATACAACTGGCCTCATGCATACAGTGAAGGTTTATACATTGAACCAATATTCACTATTGAAATAGTTTCATAGTCAAATTCATCTTACTACATACAATTATATACTCTAGAATAAGACAGTGAGCAGCTCCTGTCACTAGTGTCAGTACAATAAACAAACAAACAAACAAACAAACTGTGCAGATCTTGGCTGGGTAGTCAGATTTTTAGAACATATCTATCGTGAGTAGCCCATACATGTATGCACCAGCCAAAATTCCAAGACTCAACCTACTGTATGGTTAATATAACTTAGAACTTAGTGCAAACTTGCCCGCTAGATTTAAATACACATCAATCAATTTGCTACCCACATGTCTGGAGATGAATAAATAAATAAATAAAACTTATGATCCAGTACTCTAATATGTACTATATATATATACAACCTTCCTGAGTACAGGACCAGTAATATTACTAGTAGTTTGAGCTGCTAGTCTAAGAGTAAAGAATCGTGTTAAGATGGTTTAACTCACAGAAAGCGACAACCAGTTTTAGAGACCCACCTTTGCATGAGATCTACATGTATATACAGACCCTTAAAACAAAAGACACCAAACCTGCCTTATACTATAGTTATAGCTATCTGACCTTGAAACAGGGTTGTAGCCAGTGCCTGTACTTCTGTCCTTTGACTGAATTTAGCAGCTGGGGATGGAAATATTTTTTGCTCATTCTGTCCTACATGTATGTGATGGACAAAAATTTATATGTAAAGTCAATTAAGATATTAAACACTATCTCCCTTGTGTAATTTCTCACCAAAACAGATTAACAAGCTTACTATGTCTACCAGCAAAATCTACACCTCAAAATGCAGGAAATAGCGCTTCAGAGGGTCTAGATTTCAAAATTTTCCAGGGAGGCATGCCCCCGGACCCCCTTAGGAACGTTGTGACTTTGGTATCAATAGGAATCAAAATTGAGGGGACGGAAAATGATTTCAGGCTGGCTACAAACAAACAGAAGTAATAAACAAACAAACAAACAAACAACCCAGGCTTGAACATTCGTCTCTTCGCATTTAACGCTAGTTTACCTTTATTCAAAGGCTAACTTATATCCGTTGTACCTAAAAACAGGGCATTTAGGGATATCACGTTGATAAACGATGGTTTTAAATTGTTTCAATATAATGCAGTTTGAGACCTCCGTCCGTCGACTTGATATCCCGAAATACCCTGGTGCTAAATACAACGAATAAAGGTTACCCTGCGAATAAAGGTGAACTAGCATTACCCACCTTTGCCCGACGCCGAGACGATCTCGCCTGACTCAGCCATCGCGGGGAAAGTCGCTCCACAAACGACAATGAACGTTTCATTCATTCAACTGGACGGCAGCTCCAGACAGAAGGATCCAACAGTTTCAAACGACAGCAAGCGTTTCGTTCATTCAACTGGACGACAGCTCCCGACGGAAGGATCCAACAGTTTCAAACGACACCTAACGTTTCATTCATTCAACTGGACGGCAGCTCCCGACAGAAGGATCCAACAGTTTCATGTATACCTCTCCCGGGAGTACAAAAATTGTGCTGAACTGGACAAACGTTTCGATCCACAAAATATGGTTGGAAGGTGAAAAGTCAGTTTTCACAAAAAAATTAGTGGCCTAACGGTTAGATCCACAAAATGTTTGGAAGGTTGACAAATTTCCAAGTCAAACAGTTCTCATTCAACAAGATGAGATGATCCAACAGCTCCAGACAGAAGGATCCAACAGTTTGTATACCTCTTCCGGGAGTGCAAAAATTGTGGGGAACTGGACAAACGCTTTGATCCACAAAATATGGTTGGAAGATGACAAACTTCTAAGACAGTTTTCATAAAAAAATCAAATATAAATGTGGCCTAACATATAGATCCACAAAATGGTTGGAAGGTTGACAAATTTCCAAGTCAAACTGCAGTTCTCATTCAACAAGACGAGATGATCCAACTTTCATCCCGTTGATAGGATAAACAAACTAAGATAAAAACAGACCGAAATCTCGAGTTTCAAAACAAAATGCTCGAAATGGGAGACAAACTTCCGAGTAAAGCATTCTTGCAAAAAAATCAGATCATGGAAGCAAAACGCTTTCAATGGTGAGAAACCTCTGAGTCATAATATGACTGAAAAGAAACGACAAAAATTTTGACACTTGGACAAAATGCTTGGAAGGGTAGAAAAAATCTGACTCATACTTGTACTAGGAATACACCGAATGCAACAAAATGCATGGAAGGATGATAAAAAATCTCCACCAGTCCAAGTCCAACCCCAGAGTTGCAGGTGACATAAAGCCCAGCTCAGGTGTTGGTGAGTCGTTGGTGTCGTGAGAAGTGCAGATGACTATCGGAGGTATTGGACATGGGGGGAGAGATGGCGTCACTAATGACCTCACACACAGAACCTGTCGAATCAGGACTGGCAGGAGCGACCCCGCAGTCATGCAACGTCTTACGGAACACAATGGGGAAGTGTCGACGCAGCAGAAACTAAACTGCTCAAGACAGCGGGAATACCTCACCTTTACTCCCACAGATAATGGTAAAGGTGTTAATGCACGATGTAAGCAATAAGTATTGGAGAGGCTTCCACAGTGATGTATGGCAAAACTAAACACTTTGAATCCATTGTCAGACAAAATGAAATAATTTAAAAAATGTTACATTAAGAATTTGAATTACATTGCGTGGCATGGAACATTTTCTATCCCTCCAGTTTTGTAGAAAAAAATTATATTAATTTAAAGTGTATTGTATGATGTTTTTGACTTGGGCATGAAACACCTAATTCATAGCCTGACCTCTGCTTGGAGAGCACTTGCAGAGCAAACATCATTTTATACCAATGAACAGTACCATATTACATATACCAACATCAAGGTAAGGGTGATGCTCTACATGTATAATATTTCTTAACTTGAAAATATGGTTACAGTGACAGAAATTGATTTGTATCGTTGGGATCTCAATTCATAGATGACCAACATGCTATTTTAGGAATTTTACTAGTACCCTGAAGATCCAGTAATAGATGAATAAATGCCAAAATTTCAAACACCTCCATCTAAATGTCATGGCCATCTTTTAGGCTATCGCTGCATACACACAAAGTGAATACACTGGATACCCCCTTGTGGTACAGTACAGGTAATGGGTAAGCCATGAGTCAGAATGAGGTAACCATGTCACGATGTCGCATAACTGGGGCAGAACATTCTAATAACAGCAGGGCAATACCTTAATGGTACACAGGAATTAGGTCAACAATGTTACCCCCCAATATACATGTAACATTATATATTTGTCACATACCTGAAATATATATCACTACATAACAAGCTTAAACATTTTAGCTACAGAATATCTCTACAATAGCATGAAGCAAGATAAATAACAAGCTGTACATGGCCTCCTGCTATACTATAGATGGACTATACTGTATATGAAAAAAAGACTGAATGCAGCTACAGGACTTTCCAAAGACTATACGAGGGGCGTGCAATAAGTAATGCTCCTGACCCACTTCCAGTCATCTGATCTAGATGAAATTTTGTATGTGTAATGATTCATATCTCTATGGGTTATGTTGCAAAAAACAGCTCTAAACTAATTGTGGTTTCTGATTTACTGGTGATTGAACTGAGTCAGGTGCGAAATGGACCAGGTGTGAAATGGAACCAGTTGAGTGTCGCGCAGTGATCCGGTTTTTGTATTTGAAAGGACGTACGCCAAAGAAGACTTTTGATGAAATGAATGAAACTTATGGTGATGATGCCCCATCATATGACCTTGTAAAACGCTGGCATTCTGAATTCAAACGTGGCCGGAAGTCTGTGGAAACAGCTCCCAGACCTGGTCGTCCCTCGTCTGCCATTGATGAGGCATCTGTTGGAGGACCAACCTGGGGTGTCCTACAAAAACGGTGTCCAGAGCTGCATCAAACGATGGGAGAAATGCATAACTCTGGGTGATTCTTATGAAGAGAATGACTAATATCTGTGTCAAGTTTCATTAATCTCCTGCTATGGGAAATGGGTCAGGGGCATTACTTATTGCACGCCCCTCGTAGATGCAGAAGGAAGTGACTGATGATGATGATACTGAATCTCACTGTATGCATTTTTTAGAGCCTGCAGCTGCGCAGGGATATCACTCTTTACTTAAGCCCTTGATATCAAAATGAGCAGCATCATGATCAATATTTCTGATTCAACTGGAGCAGAATGGTCATTCCTAAATTATGGAAAAAAACAAACAATACACACACATGGTCCTACACATACACATACACACACACACAGTCACACACATGTGACTCACACACACACACACACACACACACACACAGCCACACACAAACAGCCACACACACAGTCACACACATGTGACTCTCACACACACACACACACACACACAAACACACGCGCAGACACACACACGCAGACACACACACACACACACACACAAACACGCACACACACAAACACGCACACAAACAATCACGCAGACACACACACACACGCACACATACACGAATACTCACACCCACACATAGACATGGACACAGACACAAACACACACGCACATACACACATGCACACACACACACACACACACACACGCACACAGACACACATGGATAACCCCTTCAGCAGGCCTCCCCTATATATTTATAAACCATACAGGAAACACTAACAGTTGAGAGTCAGCTGTACATGTACCCATAATCCCCCAGGATTGCCCTCCCATTTGCAAAGATCACATCTGCACCTGTGGCTATGCAGACACAAAGTGCTCTCATTTCCCTGGATAAGGGGTGGGTACTGGTACGGAAAATTCAGGTACAGGTTACGGTCCAGGTTTAGAGGTTCAGGACCAGGTCCTGACCTGAACCTGATTATCTGTGAAAACTGGTAAATGGGCGATGGTCTGTTTTGCTAGAAAGGATTCTGACCTCCACTTGCATTTTTTTTTTTTGGTCATGAAAACAACCCTATCTGTAACTTTGACCGTAGACGTTGTCCCTGTATACACACAACATGTATGTTGCTCTTGTTGTTGACCTAGTAGTCCACTGTGTTCTGCTGATGCAGTGGTCTGGACACTCTGCATCAACAACCTGTAAGCCCTAAAACATGGGAACCCCTGCCTGATGATGATGATCGGTCCAACATCCAGTCTACTCATTTCTTGTCGGTTCCGATTTTTTGGACCGGCCCAACAAGAAAAAACAGTTTTGTATCGGTATACCGAACTGGTACCCAACCCTACCCTGGATAGTAAAGACCAAAGAACCCTGGGTAGCCTGGTAACCGTTCTCCAGGCACCTGTGCTGACAGACAAAGCTGCACTTTATCCACAAAGGTGGATCCCACTGGATAGCCTGGTAACTACTCTCTTCAGGTCACGTAACTTACTGAATCTAAACCTGGTCTATATAGAACTAACTGAACAGAAGTGATTATCAACAGAGAATACTGTCAGTGCTCCAACTCGATGATGAAGTAGGACAGAAGAACTGGTAACAGCCTTTTCTGACAGGACATCACTAATTTCAAGTAAAGGTACCACCAGAGAGAAGAAACCATTCAGCACAGATAAAGGCCATCTGTTACTTCATGGCAGTCCCAGCTGTGTGGGGACTCAGGGCCACAAAACACTAAAATCAATCCTGTCTCTGTCTGTCTCTTTCTCTATCTCTGATTCTAC
>NC_049982.1:1689564-1696450 GCF_000003815.2 Branchiostoma floridae
TTTGCTTTGTGATACAGCACCCTCCCCACACATCTACTTTGTAGTAGATCCCCTCCCCACACATCTTGCTTTGTGGTCAGCAGCCCTCACCACGCATCTGCTATGTGAACAGCTCACTCCCCACACATATGCTTAAAGACACCCCCTCCGCCACACATCTGCTTTGAGATCAGTCCCCTCCCCACACATCTGCTTTGTGATCAGTCCCCTCCCCACACATCTGCTTTGTGATCAGTCCCCTCCCCACACATCTGCTTTGTGATCAGTCCCCTCCCCACACATCTGCTTTGTGATCAGTCCCCTCCCCACACATCTGCTTTGAGATAACCACTCCTCCCCACACATCTGCTTTGAGATTAGTCCCCTCCCCACACATCTGCCTTGTGATCAGTCCCCTCCCCACACATCTGCTTTGTGATCAGTCCCCTCCCCACACATCTGCTTGAAGCACAGCCCCTCCCCACACATCTGCTTTGAGATTAGTCCCCTCCCCACACATCTGCCTTGTGATCAGTCCCCTCCCCACACATCTGCCTTGTGATCAGTCCCCTCCCCACACATCTGCTTTGTGATCAGTCCCCTCCCCACACATCTGCTTGAAGCACAGCCCCTCCCCACACATCTGCTTGAAGCACAGCCCCTCCCCACACATCTGCTTGAAGATAACCTCCTCCCCACACATCTGCTTGAAGATAACCCTCCTCCCACACATCTGCTTGAAGATAACACTCCTCCCCACACATCTGCTTGAAGATAACCTCCTCCCCACATATCTGCTTGAAGATAACCTTCCTCCCCACACATCTGCTTGAAGATAACACTCCTCCCCACACATCTGCTTGAAGATAACCTCCTCCCCACACATCTGCTTGAAGATAACCTCCTCCCCACACATCTGCTTGAAGATAACCCTCCTCCCACACATCTGCTTGAAGATAACCCTCCTCTCCACACATCTGCTTGAAGATAACCATCCTCCCACATATCTGCTTGAAGATAACCTTCCTCCCCACACAACTGCTTGGAGCCACCCCCTCCCCACACATCTGCTTGAAGATAACCACTCCTCCCCACACATCTGCTTGGAGCCACCCCCCTCCCCCTAGAAGCCAGCTGGACAGACAGCTGCAGAGATTCATCAGTCAGAGTTTATTTACTCAAGCCTGTCAGTTTGTTTGGAAAAGAGTTGGAGGGGAAGTTGTGAGGATTCAGGTCTGCTTCTCCCACAGAGAAGAGGAGGCATTTCCTCAGTGTAGTTGTGTATACATACATTTGGCAGATGCCCTTATTGTACATGTGTAACTAGTGCGGAAATGCTCAACACCAAAGTTTGCGGCATTGCGTGCTTCGAAAGATACTCAATGAATTTCAGAGATATAGAAAACAAATTTTCTTACTTGTTGTGTATTTTGTCGTCTTCTATGCCAGACTTTTCCGTATTACGCAATATCTGAATTATAAAAAAATCTGAGAAAATAACAAAACAGTGACGCAGTGAACGAACGCAGCAATGCTGCAAGCGTGCCCCAACTCCAGTGAGAGTGCACATTTAGTGACTGAACAGAGCCCTTAAGGAATTGGCTTTGTGTGGGAGGAAAACGACATTTATGTCATGTATTACTGGTTCTAATGATTTCTCCATGGGGTGGTGTCTTGGCATGACAGATGGGGAACCACAAGTATCCTCTCATCCTATTCATTGGCAAATACAGGGCAAATACCAGCACTACAGATACAAGTCATGCATATTCAATTGTTTTGGTTAATGTGTGCATGGAAGGGGTGTGTGTGATTGGGAGCTAACTGAATGGAAGGGTGACCTGACTTACTATCAAATCTGCACCATAGATACTTGAAATCGGGCTGGGGTTTGGTAACCAGGCTAAGGTCTAAGGTTAAGAACCCAACACTGGTTGGAGGACAACTCTGGTAGTATTTTGTCATTAATTCTGTACATGTGTACATGATACATTGTAGTTTTACCATTTCTAGCAGAAACACACAGAACAGCAAATATCTCCTGTAAATATGTACATAACACCATGATGTGAAATTGACAGTATCCTGACTGGGATTTTAGAGTGTGGGCAGGAAAATAAACAAGTAGAGATAAAACCACATTGAATACACTGTTCTCTACATGGGCCTTTGGATAATCTTCCAAATCTAAGAAGGACTTCTGTATTTTTTATTATTAAATAAATTTGTGACGTAAGCAGAAAAAAAGAATGAAAAAGGAATGTCTCGCCTCTTCACCTACACAAATGATTTCTTCCAAATACAGGTTGACATATTCACATAATCATTATAACTTATGTAACACAAAATTATCAATATATTATCACCTTATAGATTCACCAGTCCTTTTATACCATTCTTATTGCAACCATCTATAAAACCATGTTATTTACTTTTAATGAAAAAAAAAAAAGTGGTTAAAGCAGAAACTAAAGACCAGACTAAACAGAGCATCATTCTGGAGTGTATACAGAAAAGCTAATTGTGAGTATGACTATAAATCAATAAGCAGTACAGTAATGTAAACATGATGATGGGGATCAGTGTCCTGTAATTACCCTTAAAATATTCCCCCACCAGCCCAGAACTCATGTATAGTTTATGACTCCCAGGACTACAGTACAGGTCACACATGTGGACTGTATATGGTAACTTTAGTATGCTGCAAAGCTTATAACTATAAGCAAAAAGGAAGAACAAAAAGTACTAAGCCCCTGGACTAGTTAGCAAGCGTATGATTTGGGTTTTTAAAGGGGATTATGAGATGTTGCTTTCTGAGGGTCTATTAAACTCACAGGGGCCTGTGGTAAAATTTCAGTTTCTTGCTTGCTGGCACAAAAAAGCACGGACATGCACAACTGATAACTTTAGTATGCTGCAGAGCTTATTAGCAAAAAGGAAAAAGAGAAATGTTCCACTTCCCCTATTTTGCCCAGCAAAGAAATTCATTTTGAATTTGAAGCCCCTGGTAATAAAGAAAGGGGTCAGGGTGGGAGGTAGACATCGGCCATGTACCAAACACCTCATTTTATCGTAATTATGTGCTGTTGTATGTTATATTATGCTGTAATGTACTTCTGTGTATTGTTAATCCGGCAAAGAAGAGTGGTCGTCACATTAGACATGTGACAACTAAAGAAGTTTAACTTCATAAACCTTTTGAGTAATAAACCCTAATATACTTATCTATGTAATTTCAGAGGGTAAGAGATACATGGAAACAGATACAACAGTCTTGCAGGCAAAACAAAACTACATTTCACAGACAGACTGTTACATTTGCAGCAGTGTTTGGAAATGTAAATCCCTGTCATTTTAGGGACTGTGACGTTGAGAGCCATAGAAAATACAACAGGACTACCGGATATAAACTGGACATAATACAATTCTAAAAGAAGCATCGGGAGCTCGACTTACAGTCTTAACACTCAAACCAACCGTAACTTCGATCATCATGCAACAAGAAAATTAGGACATCTTGTGGCAAAATGAAATTAAGGTCCACCATCAGGAGAGACCTAGTATAATAACAAGATGGCAGGAAAATAGGGAAGATGGTATCAAATACAACAACAAACCTTCAAGCAATAGAAACATTAGGAAGACAGCTTATGTAGAGAAAGGGTAGATTATACAGTGCTCAGAAATGTAAACCCACACCCCTCCCCAATGCTCAAGGGAGCCCAACACTTAACAGATGTGAACAGACAGACAGTGGCCAGTTATTATGTTTAGTTAAACCACATGGGGTACATATCACACTTGATATACAACACACATCCATACACACAATATCACACTATAAAGGGAAAAAGATTCAAGTATCTAGGACTGCATTTGGGGCCCCGATGTGATAAAGATCATACACAGACATGTGGCCTCCTTCCATCTGTAGTGACTATCACAGGGAGGTCCCAGAAAGGATAGCAGAATCTTTCACTAAACCTTCACATTACATTATCCACAGGACCACATCTGTACAGTATCCCACTATGGGAAGTGTGAAATACATGGAGTCATTCCTAGACCCTCTACATGATCTGGTGTAAACATCTCCATATGAACACAAACAGGCTGTGATAGCATCATCAGTGGAGGCACTGTGAGACAGGCTCTGGGTGTGTGGTTGGCACAAAAACGTCAGGCTAGCTTACCCCGCTACTCAGCCGACCAACTGAACGGATACGCAGCTTTGGGCTCAGGTCCATTGCGGCCGCGGCATGGAAGACGTGATTTTCCCGGCGGAATTGTACGCGGCCCTCTACGCGTACCCTCTCTCCTTTCCTCAGGACCTACATACCTCCATCTTCCCTCCACTGAGTCACCACAGGGCCTCCCTGATAAATGGGGAACGGTCCATCCTACCCACGGGGGTGTGCTGAGTAATTTTCTATTGCTCCATTAGCCCAAACTGCAAAACCGTTTGGGTTTACATGGATACAGAAACTGGCAGGGTGGAATTTGGGGGGCTTTATTAGGGGGCAATCCATTTGTGGAGGGCACGGGGGTGCATTTTTGTGGGGGTTATTCAGTTCACATATGGCCATGAATGGGGAGGTGACAGCATGGGAGGTACCAAGTCGGCTTTTAATGGGGAGGGCGGGCTGTGCCACTTGAAAGGTGATGTAAGGGTGTTTCCTATTTGCAAGGGCTGTACCAAGGCAAACAAGGAAAGAGAAAAAAATAATGATCTTCATTGCGCAGTCCACACACATTTCTATTTTACATGCCTGTTGTCAAAATAAAACCAATGTTATCACAAGCTGACACAGACAGCTATGATCTTGAAAAGCTTTTATAGGTAGTAGCTGCTGACAGTTAATCACGTCATGGACATTTTTCACCTGTCCTTCCCTATAAGCCATGATTTGTGGCTGTCCTCATAACTCAGTGTACGTTCTTCTAGCCTGAATACCCTGGTGTGACAATGGTGAATACTTGAATGCTTCCATAGAAGCTCGTTCAGGACAGATGGAAATATCATCAAACCAAAAAAAAATTATTATTTTGATCATCAAAAAGTCATCAGCCCTTTACTCATAATATTTCTCTGAGTCTCTCAGCATCCCTGACAGCACTCTGTTATCGACATGTGAGTCTCTGTTGATAATTAATTAAAAGGCTTCTTACTTTAAGAAATTCCTTTTAAAAACAGCAGATAATGCCATTTCATAGGGTCACATTTTCACAATATTCCAGGGAAGCATGCCCAGGACCCCTAAAAAGTCAGCCTGTGGCGCTCAACTCGCACCTTCTGTGCTCACTAGTCCCAATGGCCTAAAATAGATCCCATCATCCCACCCATCGTAAACAATATCTTGGCTATTCGCATGGGAGGCTGGAGCATCAGTTGTGTCTACTCTTTGTATTGTTGCAGTAATATCATTGCCCACTAGAGGGCACTCTTAAACAGAGAAATGCCTATTAAACCATTATAGTCTGTATAATAAATATGTACTAAGAGTAAAGAAAAAGGTAAATAAAACCCTAATATTTTGTATGCGTGAGAGAGATGATAAAAGAAGGGAGCAGAACACTGGATAAGGATGAATTCCAAATTGAAATTATGAGTGCCAATAACTGATGTTAAACCAAATGCTGACACTGGATAACTACAGTACAACATTGTACACTTTCACTGGTTGTGACAGTGAGACAAGCGCTTATAATGTACAGTATTCACATGTCCAATTCCAATGAACAGTAGACCATGGCTTAATGAATAATGAATAACTTCCTCAGGAAACACGTCGCATGATGAAGTTCAGGATATCTAGGCGCCAATTATACCCAGTGGCTTAGTAACGCTACTTTACAGCTATGTTGATATTTATTGTTGTGTTGTTATTAACAGTTAGTAAAAGATGAGCTTTTTGTATACATAATGAAATCATCTGACAACATTGTACTGCAAAAACTCTGTGAATTCATATACACTTGTTTCAAGAAGAGAAAAGAGACATGTAAATTGTAGAATAGTATAGCATTACATATTTGACTATTTTGTAAACGATAGATGTACTTATAGTGTAGCATAGCCTTAGTTGTTCTGTCTCTCCCACTGCCACTGTAAAGATTCTTTACAGCAAAGTTTTATGTAACTACTGCATTTAGCCCATATGGGCAAGGTCATGCAAATAAAGATCATTGTCATCATTGTCATTGTCATTGTCATTGTTATTGTGTTTTTGCTATGTATGCACATATGCCCACGTTGCCTGAAAAACAAGTCTAGGTTGACCTGAGCTGTATTATTCCTGATTAAATAAATAAAGTAAAGTGAAGTCCAGTCACATACATTTTGTATAGCTGTAAGAAGTCAGAGGGGCGAGTAGAACAGAAATAACATGCCCGTAGCCAGGATTTTGGTTGGGGGGGTTCTTTTTAGTAAATGTGGGACCATCGAGCGCCGCAGGCGCGAGACTCACGCCGAAGGCGTGAGCTACCTAGGGGGGTCCGGGGGCATGCTCCCCCGGAAAAATTTAAATTTTTACCCTCTGAAACGCCATTTCCTGCATTTTGACGGGCAAAAATCGCTTGCGAAGTTTAATGGAATTTCTATTAAAGGACAAGGCTTTTGCGTAAGTCTTTGAAGCCAACTCCCTCGACATATTTTCACCATGTCCGACATCAAAGGCGCGAGGCGTCGTAATGGAGGTCCGGGGAAATTTTGAAATCTGGACCCTCTGAAAAGCCATTTCCTGCACTTTCTGGGGCAAATTTTGCTGATAGACTCACTACGATTGGCTGAAATGTCTATCAGGGAAAAATGCAAATCAGTCATGCCTTTGAAAAAAAAATCTTGGACATGAAAAAGTGGACCTTCGACCCTGAAAAAGCGGTTTCTTCCGAACCCCCCGAACCCCCC
>NC_049982.1:1696627-1698118 GCF_000003815.2 Branchiostoma floridae
TCAGATGAGTGACAATAGATGATAGTTTAACTCATAACCTCTCAGTCCTGAGAAAGGATTTACCACTGGCATGCCTATGTGAAAATTCAAGCGTCCGAAATTGCCCGGAAGGTGTCTACAACCGTTGTAGAGCGTCTGAGCGCGTTTCAACCATCTGGACGTATCAATTGCCATCAGAAACAGCCGCGGACACATCATGAGCGTCCGGCCTGTCTATCAGTTTTTATGGTGAACATCCGGATGGCTGAAAGACCTTCCATTGCTGTCGTTGAACGATCCGGCGGTTGCAGGACGTGTTCGGAAGGTGACTATTTCTGTGGATTTTATGTCCGTTTGTTAAATTTTGCTTACTTTTGGACCAAGGACTTATAATAATTAACGTCTAGAAGTAGCCGCTGATGTTTATATGATATTGTGCTCAGGTTGTGACACTTACTATGAAGATGGCAAGGGTCCTTCCCGATGTAAGTGGATCAAATCTTACAGTCCGGTCTCACACCATTTGTGTACACAATTACATGTTGTAGTGTGTTACGTCTTAAAGGCAGTTTACCCGTTATGCTGACAAAAGACCCCACTGCTTTATAACAAAAGACCCCACTGATATTATAACAAAAGACCCCACTGATATTATAACAAAGGACCCCACTGATATTATAACAAAAGACCCCACTGATATTATAACAAAGGACCCCACTGATATTATAACAAAAGACCCCACTGATATTATAACAAAAGACCCCACTGATATTATAACAAAAGACCCCACTGATATTATAACAAAAGACCCCACTGATATTATAACAAAAGACCCCACTGATATTATAACAAAAGACCCCACTGATATTATAACAAAAGACCCCACTGATATTACAACAAAAGACCCCACTGATATTATAACAAAGGACCCCACTGATATTAAAGAGTATCCATCCTGATGTCAGTGGACCGAACTTTAGAGTCCAGTCTTACATGGTTAATCCTACTGTACAGGTGTGTTATGCCTAAAGGTAATTGACGATTATTCAGAGCAAACTAACGAACAAACAAACAAACAAGCAAACAAACAAGCAAACAAACGTACCTTGCTCCTGTGGCTCAGCTTGGGCGAACCTTTCGAGTCGTACTTGTTTAGGAAATTCTCCTCCCCTCCTGAACCTGCAACAAATCAATAAAACCAATAAACAAATAAATAAACAAATAAATAAGATAAGCAAAAAAGCACAGATGCAAACAATAACTGTGAACTTTTTAACAAATTTACTCGTGGCTATGTATGCCCTTATTTGCAATATGCAAAGGGAACAATAGTTCTAAAATATCTGGAAAGTGGAAACTAAAAAGATGGTTGTGCATACCTGTATGTCAATGACAATGCATCATTCTTCAAAATGCATTCATGTTGCTCTCACAAAATCTACTATAATTACACACTTAACATACACGTCACATACAGTTATGCACACATTGACACAAACACACACACACACA
>NC_049982.1:1698218-1703855 GCF_000003815.2 Branchiostoma floridae
GGTTTTTATAGTACATTTAAGAACCTTTTGCAATGAAAACTCTACGTGAGTAACTGTTAAGATGTGTGAGTTTCTCATTACTCACATTTCCACAGACAGCGGCACCTGTACACCAGCGTTCTCCTGCGTTTCATGACACAGCGGCAAAGTCATATGCCGGTCTTGACTTGAGGCTTTGAGTTGTTGACTTAGATTGATTCAAATGTTCTGGGCTCCAATCCGAAGCCGGCCTCAAAGTTGTCGCCCTTGGAAAAACACTCTGTATCTATTTATTCACTCAACTTCTTTGGTGAAAAAGGAGTTACCTAGCTTTGGGTAGGGACTTCCTCTCTGATGGCATATAAAGCTGAAGTCTGTGTAACGCAAACTCCGCTATCCGGAACTTGTAGCCTCCTCCCCGCGGTGTACGGCGGGCCTGAGAAGCGTGATTAAATCAGGCTAATAAAGCTGCACCCCATTTTGAAGAATGATTTCACAACACTAGTCAATAAAAATAGGTGATGTCCTTCCCAGTATGAGTCATCTTCAAACTAAACAGTCTGGTCTTACGCAGCCTGTATCTACTGTACAATACAGGTGTGTTACCTTAAGGTGGCTTACAGGCTGTGTCGAACAAACGGTAATATATGTCTGGGGAGTTTTGTGTGACTCTTTCTTCAGCTGGGTGGTGAATAATGTATGATGGTGTCCCGACAGACGTATCGAGGCTGTCGTGATGAAAGGTCCTGATTATTCTGACACCACGCGACGCGTTTATCACGTGTGTCAAACATGGAAACTAACTGTCATTTTCTTTTCAAACCGTGTTTGACTGTGGTTATTTGGTTACGAATTTGTTGAAAAGTATTGCAATTCTTAAAAACTCAATTTTGAACAAAAGAAAGATGCAGAAATACTGGATTAAAGGTACAGTCCGGGCCATATTTTGTATGTTTTGTAACGAGCACCCGGATTCTTCTCAGACTAATCATAGGTTTGCCTGCCATATTCATGTATCAATAATTATTCATATCAATGGATATACAAGAAAAAAAACAACTGTAACAGAGAGGGGGAAGGAGGCAACATGTTGATTTTGAATGCTTGCAACAAGGCGTCAAAATTTTAGCTATAAACTATAATGTTATTTTTTCAGTTCTCACTTTATAATATATGTTTGGTACAGTAGTTTTCAATATCAAAAGTTTTTGCAGACAGAAAACCTGACCATTTCTTACCATACTTATTCTAGGATAATGACAATGTCAGTTAATACTAATACAATATTCATCTCCAAGTTTGTCTAATCAGCCATTTTGCATCCGTCCCTCCGTCCGACCACCCATTCATCCATGCTTCCATCCATTGTGCAGTTCTGAGCCCAGGCACTAGGGGGCAGTTCTGAGCTTGGAGCACACCCCTTTCTCCTCAAATATTTCGAACCTTCGAAATGTAAAATGACCCATTGCCATTTTACTTTTAGAAGTAATTTGAAAATGATAATTCCTTGTTAACTTTTCCTTTTTGCGGTCAAGCAACTTTTTTTCTTTTCTCATTCTGTTGACTCTCCATAGTCTGTGTTATTTTTTCATCAAAGTAGTAGTATAACCTCCGGCAAAATATTCTTTCTTCAGTATACCTCTTTGTGAAATGCCGGATAGAATTTTAGCGAACTGGCGGGAAAGCTCACGTGCACGCTGCGGGAATTGCTAACTACAGATCAAAGGGATGGGGCGGAGTCACGAATCAGCTTCAACGCGCGCTGTAATACCGGGCCTTTTGGGAGCCGACAGTTGGGTCACATGTCTGACAAACGTATGATGGCTTTACATTCTGATGTTGATTATTTTTCTATCCTCCAAAATAGGTCCCTAAGTGAATTTCTGGTGGTCCCGGCCGTACTTTTTAGTGCCCCGGGCCGTCCGATTGATGTTAATTTCAAGGCCTGCTTTCATCATTGAAACTTTGGAAATGAGCCCTTCAAAGTAGCTATAAAACACGATCTATTACGATGGTGTCTGAGATCTCTCTGAGATAAATCCAGTAATATACCACACAACTGTGACATGTAGAACAGATGAATCTAGATACTAAATGTACCACACAACTGTGACATATTGAACAGATGCTTCATTTTCCAGTGCAATGGCAGAACCCGACCCTTACTTGTAACCTGATACAGTTGCCTTTTACCCTGATTAAAACTGAACATGGCCATGACCCGGGGTGAACTTGGCCAGGGTTAAAAAGACAGAATATTGCAAATGAAAGG
The DNA here is from genome assembly GCF_000003815.2 of Branchiostoma floridae. NCBI lineage: Eukaryota > Metazoa > Chordata > Leptocardii > Amphioxiformes > Branchiostomatidae > Branchiostoma > Branchiostoma floridae. The sequence goes on from NC_049982.1 coordinate 1,700,470, forward strand.
AAATATGTTGCACTGTTTTATTATCATTTTAAGTCTCACCAAAACCATAAACTCCTTTTCCTCAAAAATCTCAATACTTAAATCTTATGAATGTGAAAATTGATATAAAGTTGAATATTGTATCACAGTGCATTTTGGCTATAATACGTTATAGCGCCATTCTCATTCTCTATAACTAATCTATATCTAAGGCGATGCAAATTAAACAACTTGTTTCTCCAACATGGATGGAGAGAAAATAGGTCACACAAACAAATTTGGGTTCTCTCTGCAGTTTTAGATTCATTGCCTTGCGTTTCCTGAAAACACCTTACTATAGTACTAATCAAAATGTTGTACACTTGATGAAATACCATGTGCTGAGACAAATGGGTGCTTCTGTGGATGGGGGGTGAATCGGAGTCCCTAAGGCAGACTTCAGCGTAGTGCTGCCCGGTGGGTATCGACGGTCCTCCAGTGTCAGGGAAATGCTCCACACGACCTTGAGTGGCCAACACTCCAGGAGAGACGACGGAAGGCCAGAATGGTCACCTTTTATAAGTATCACACGGGTGAACTAGCTATTAATTGCAAGTCAAGCCCCGCTCCTGCACCACAAACTAGAAGTTCACAATCGACCCATCCCGCAGCATATAAGGTACCCGCTAGTAGAACACAGTATAGGCAAAATGCCTTTTTCCCACGTACAGTCAGGGAATGGAACAGCCTCCTGGAAGAGGTGGCACTGTCGCCATCCCTGTCTGTATTCAAATCCAGAATATAATCCCCCTCAGTCTGCGCAGTGGACCTCTCCATGTTTGTTACGGCTGCAGAATCCTCAAAAAGATGAGGTTGGCAGCCTTACCGAAAGAAGAAGAAGAGACTTAGCTTCATATCGCACATTTGTATCCCGAGCTCTTGACTATGGATGGCTTTTCATTTCAGTCCCTGCCTTCAAAGAAGTCAAAACCCTTTCACTGTAGTGCTGAACCATCAGATACATCTGAAGAACTGAGTTCTTTTACTTTTCCATGTATATTTTATGCATACTTACAACTACCCTGAATTTTCAAATAAAGTTATGGTACTAATTTCACAAATTTACTTCTGTAAGAAACCTTCACATTAAGCATTTGTGAAATAGTATCAATAATAGATTTCTGCTTTTTGTGGGTGGCATTCAGCATTTGGGAAAGAGCACTAATATGGTAGTAAAACACTCTCCATGTCCAGTGGACTAGCACCTTCTGTAGCAATTGCACAACGTCAGGTGGCCCAAGGGCTACTGGAATAGAGATGGTGGGTGGTGAGGACTTTGACTCTTGACTTTTAAGTTAACGGCCTGGTGGGCAGTTGTGAACCATGTCTCCATCTGAAGGTCATCTGACAGTCATCCTCTCCTGGATATAAAAGGACCATTTGGCATTGGGGAAAGAGCACTAAATAAGGTAGTAAACCATGCTGTCCACTTCCAGTGGACTAGCCCCTTCTGTAGCAATTGCACCATGTCAGGTGGCCCAAGGGCTACGGGAGTAGAGATGGTGGGAAGGACTTTGACTCTTGACTTTTACGTTAACGGCCTGGTGGGCAGTTGTGATCCATGTCTCAATCTGAAGGTCATCTCACAGTCTGCCTTTCCTGGATATAAAAGAACCATCACCACAGGCTGTGCAGGCAGTAATGTGGGGTTATGGGATTCTAGTGTATTATTGGGACTACGGTCACTGGGAGCACTCACTGTGCCAGCTGCCCGGACACAGAGACTGAGAAGGTCATTTCTGCACCAGGCCATCCGCCTGTATAACAAATCCTCTTAATGTTACTTAGTGTGTAGGACGTTCCTGTCCTTACTTTATCGTTCTTTGTAAGGCATTACGTACAACTTTGTTTTAGGTGTTTCTGCGTCATGTATTGTAATTGTTTATTAATGTTTATACATATATTCTGTATTCACCATGTAACAAGTTGTAAAATCAGTGATATTCAGTTTGTCTTTTTACTGACTGCGATGCTGATTGTTTTTCTGAATAAACTATGAATAAACTAAATATAAAGGTGCGCATCACGGCTTATTGGGGTCTTCACTTCAAGCTGTTTGTCATCAAGCAATTCAGACGCAGAACATCCAGGTTTAGAGGCATTGCAATGCTGTTTCTGGTCAAACTGATGAGTAACTAAGAGCCATCATTTGTCTGTTTGTTAATGCAGCATACATACTGAAGGGAGCGTATAATGGCTTATTTGGGGTCTTCACTTCAAGGTGCTTGTCATCACACAATTCAGACACAGAGCAACCTTTTTTCAGAATCCAGTACTATAAACCAAAACGCACGAGTGGCTCCAAGGGCCTTGTTTTGTGGTGAACTATATTATTTAGAATAAAAAAAACATTCAAAAGCACTGCTATGCCATTTCTGGTCAAAGTGCTGAGTAACTATTAGTAAGTGCCATCATTTGTCTGTTTGTTAATGCAGCATACATACTGAAGGCTTTAATACCCTACATCATGCTTCAATGGAGTCCTGTCAGTGGCTGTTATAGTGTGGTATTCTGATTGTGATTTTGTTGTGATCTTATCAACATTTATTGAGGTAAACCAGTCATCCGTTTATCCATTCCGCAGCCTGGCTATGAAAGGGAATAACTCCGAAGGTGAACTGGCTGTTTATGGTTTGTCAATGCAGTGTACGTATAGGAGGCTTTAACATTGTACGTCATGCTTTAGTTCAGCCTGTCAGTGGCTGCTATAGTGTGGTATTCTGGTTGTGATTTTGTTGTGATCTTATCAACATTTATTGAGGTAAACCAGTCATCCGTTTATCCATTCCGCAGCCCAGGAATAACTCCAGAGATGAACTGGCTGTTTTTGGCCGGGACTGATCCCTGCAGCCTGTCTGATTGTACAGAGCAGGGTTCTAGCTAGTGCATTTTAGCGTAGTGGGCCACTACGCTAAAAGTTTTGACCCGAACGCTAAAATAAGGGCCCCTACGCTAATTTTTAACTAGTGTAGTGGTGCTTTGCTGTCATTTGCTTGTTCAACAATGACTAATAAATGTCTGAACAATGACTAAAAATGATGATATGCCACTCAAAACTGACCCCAAAATCCTAACTTTTAACTCTACATCTTCAAATCTCACCGTGGAAGGACCAAGACCCCCCCTTCCACACCAATCTCCTGATAAGTCGCTTTGCTACCATGCCATTCCCACTACGCTAAAATAAAATCCTGGCTAGAACCCTGCAGAGTGCAATCAGTGAGACGGAATTCCTGCAAGAGATCTTCACGAGGTGCCAAATCCTGTATGGAATAAACCCCATAATGTCAGCATTCATTGCCCTTCCACAGGAGATAATAAAGGGTTAATGCCCCGCCCCGAGGTGTATATGGTGAGATAATCCCTGG
>NC_049982.1:1703955-1707790 GCF_000003815.2 Branchiostoma floridae
AAATTCCTTTATAACAAATAAACACTTTAATACATTACATAAAAATACATTTGCAATGTATATATTGTACAATAGTGTCTATATATAATACAAACATTAAACTATTTCATCATCATCATTTAACTAATAATTTTAACTAATCATCTGTTTGTGAGATAGCATATCAGCATCAACATGTGGCTTATTTGCAATACAAACTACATGTATTAAGTGGAGTCCTGGTACCCCCCATGCAGAGCCTTTTCACTTGGGCACGACAAAGTACGTATATATGAAGTGATTTAGGAAGGTACCGGCTTAATCACGTTAGAAAGCCATAATGAAAATGTGTAAAATCAGCATAATTCCTTTTCAAGTATCCCTATATTCCCCATGTGGAGCCCTAATTAACATAACCAATCAATCATAATATTTTTGACAGTTATGCATGGTTTACGCACAAACAACAGTACAAAAAAAATTCATGACTGTCCCCTGTATAATGGTGCGGTCCAAAAAGTGGTCGGTTATTAGAATAACCGACCACTTTTGAGGTTACTGCCTGATAACCCATGGGAAATGGGGGCCTCTGATTGGCCAACTCCATCTGGCTATATGATAATGAGCTTTCAAGTGTCTTTTGTTATCAGATTATTGAAAGTCTGGCGGTTTACTGTAGACTGCCTGAGCAGAATCCAACGGAAGGCAGTCTGCAATAACAGCCACAAATTCAGCACTAAGGTCAGCCATGGAGTGGAAATCTAAAAGGGGAGTCTGAAAACTCAATTTTTGTTCACTTAAACTGTGAAATTGAGGGAAATCACCCGTTCCTGATAGGGCTATGATGGCATGAGGGCAATACTTGAAATAGTGTAAAGAAAGCAGAAATCAAATTGGAATTGTCAATCTGAACATTCAATATACCATTTTCAAGAAGTACCATTTTCCCCCATTTTTGTGCAATTGAGGAGAAGCATTATTATAAATTGGACAATTTATGGCATGTTAGTTTTCAGTCTGCTAAATGTAGATGTTTGGCACAAAATTTGTTTTGACTATGGGGTTAGACTGTAGGGAGAAGACTGCGAATCAAATCTTATCTGGACAGAAATAGTGAATGGTCCATATCTTCCTTCCGCTGTGCTGACAAGAGTAGTCATCATGACTATCGCAGCCTTAAGAGTCTGTAACATCTCCTAGCTATGGTCTGATGGAGATGGATATTACTGTCCCAGTCTGGGAATATCAGATCCTGCTCCTGGAGTTCTCTGTTCTCTGATGAGCTCTTCAGGGAAATTCTGCCTCGCAGCACGATGCTTCTACTTCAGCTCCAGACAACTCGAGCTGAATTCCTCAGAAGACCTCATGAAAAAGAATACTGTAAATGCATTTAAGTTCGCGGGGATTTAATTTCGCAGTAGCGGCAGAATGGACTTTTTGCGGTGGTTTAAAGTTCACGGTAACACCATAGACTGCAGTCTAATACTATAGTACAAATTAAAATGTTTCCCGTGGTTTTAAGTTTGCGGTGAAGTGGCTACCGCGAAAACCGCAAACATTAATCCACCGAGAACATTTCTGCATTTACAGTACTCTGAAGTCAGGATGTCTTCATGATTAGATTCTTCTGAATCTGTATCATTATTGGGGAATTATTTCAACAGATAGTTTATCCGTGACAAAGATAAATTTGCGCAGTGTTCATACACTATCATTTCTGTATAGAAAGGACTGATAGTAAGCTTGTTGCTACATGTAAGTGCTTTACTTTGTGTATAGAAAGAAGGAATGAAATCTCAACAACATTTTAACAAAATTTAAGCTAGTTGAGAAAAATCTTTGAGCCCAGCCTTTGAAGAATTGAAGAAGTGCTTGTATCAAATCATATTTTCCTTTTTGTTGTGCTTGAAACAGGTATTTGTTGACTATAGAAGATTTCTCTGAAGTCCTTGTTAGTACTCAAAGCTGCTGATCTTCTCTCATCTTTTTTTGTTAGATCTGCCGGGAATTCCATCTTCACAAAGTGATAGCAGTTCTAATAGATGCTTTCGTAGCTTGTACTTTTTCATCTTATATCACTAAAGAGTATAATAAGACTTAGTATCTTCCGCTTGTAAAATACTAAGTATTATGAAACAGCTGAGGTACAATTATGTCTGCAATAGCAGGAATGTGTTCAAGACTTTAGGTACTCTTGCAAAATTCTTTCAATATGAAAAACACTATTTGATTATTTAACATGATGGTGACAATGCTCTGAATTAGGACAGCCCCACAAGCTACCCATACACACATTCCCGTCACTTTGTAAATATTCATGGTTCTCAAAATAGAAAAAATCATTTAGCAATTATATTAGTCTGGTTCTTGACTTTGTCTTCTCAACAGCGCACGTCATGTAACTTAGGCCACACCAATTTAATTTCTTGGTTCACGGATTCGCTCGCTCCTATTTTTTGGAAAAAAATAAATAAAAATAAAAATTACCACTCAGCAAATTTTCACCATATATATATATAATATAAATGAAACCATTCGCCAGCTTTCTGGTGTAGCAAACATAAAAACTGACACTACTTTTGTAATTTTCAACGAACAGGTGCTGTTACTGTACAGTAATAGTCTTTTGTACTTTTTTCAAGCTGAAAACTTTTTATTCTTTATGTTTTGGATTAGCCTTTACCTTTATCCCAACCATTTTACAATTTTTATTTTCATTTTTATTTCGCCCTCTCGCTTCATATTTTTTATGAAAAAATCCGTGAACCAAAAAATTAGATTGGTGTGGCCTTAATGTAAGTTATTAAATGAAGAAAAATTATTAATCATATTAAGTTCAACCTGGAAGGTTATTCTGATACTTTGTTAAAGTACAATTGTTGTTTTTATGTCTTAATAAATTATAAATTAAAAATAAATTATAGTCAATGATTCTGTATTATAATGTTTCTACTGTTTCATGATAAAACACTCGCCTAAGCATTTTCTTGCCACAAACCATTTTCTATTGTTACTCCTCAACTGGATAGAAATTGAAAGACAGTCTGTTGTTTCTGACAGAATCCAATGCCTTTTGTCGATGACTGGACGAGCATCTAGAGTTAAGAGCTGGCTTTAAACCGAAAAAACTCTGACTTGTTTGTTTCTTAGAACCGCGAAAGCTCAATTCAAGGATGTCAAGTTCTTTTAGACAGTCTTGACGTCTTAAGTTACAGAAGACTTCCTTCCTATTATCATGCCTAGACTGCCTGTCTAGAAGCTTCATCACATCTGCCAGTGGTGTATACAGCCAGTCTGGTGTACTGTGCTTCCCTCTTATTGTCACAGTGGAGTTATCAAACATGGAGCTCTATAGGTACAGAACTGGAAGGTCAGGCCAAAACAATTTAATTCTTTGTTTCTCACACTTTAAAGGTATAGTGTAAAAAGGAGATATTATATAAGAGCAGTCTAAGAGGAAAACTTTTATCACTGGATAATGGAAGAATAAGAAAAAGTCAGTGAGGCAAATAAAATTTTCTCCAGACAAATTTCCTTCCGACAAGAATGTTTACTGAGTACAGAATTTATTATCTAATTCAGAGGTTGAAACCTAGGTGGTGTGGTCATATACATACTTTGTATATCGGGTATATAATCATACTTAATCATGAGTCCAAACCAAGCCAGTCTCCAGGGCTTTTGCCATAAATTTATATGGAGTGGGCAGGCGAATGAAAACATAGGTATGTGGGTTCTATTTATGTATCTGAAAATATTTTCCTCAAAACGATGTTGGTAGCTTTAGTGAGTCCCATGACCCTAAAATCCTTCTACAGAATGAGTATAAAGTCCCACTCACTCCCGTACAAATGAC
>NC_049982.1:1707890-1719293 GCF_000003815.2 Branchiostoma floridae
CTGTTGGCTGCTCTTAAAGGAAAAGTCATTACAATGGTAAATGCTCGGCAGAACTTCACTCATCTGTGCCTCCAATACGAACTTTCACTGCAAGAACACGTTTAGCCACTTCCACGGAAGCAAATCATCCTTTTTTCCTCCACAATCCTCCTACTAGGAGGAAGTTCCACGCTCAGAGCTTTTTTCCAAGAACAACTTCGCTATGGAATGAGCTTCCACGGACCTGCTTTCCCATGGGATAAAATCTACAACTGTTTAAGTCAAGGGTTAACACACATCTTTCTTCACTATACAGTACTGTAACCCAAAACGTCTAAGTGGCTCCAACAGCCTTGTTTTGCAGTGAACTTTAAGTAGATGAAAAAAAATAAAAAATTACAACCTCAAAAAAGAAAGATGGTAATAAATAGTTCAATCTTCAGTTTTAATCAGCATTAATTAGGTTTAGATGAATTGTTTATACCATGTTGAGACTTTACACACAATGAATTTAATATTCATTCACTTAATATTTGGATTGAATACAATTATAATCGTAGCATGAAACCAAGTACATACAACAAAAAGGAAAGTGGGCTATTTTTCTGGTCCATTCCTTCGAGCTGTTTCAGCTGTTGCAAAAGTCTCTTAAAAGTTGGCCTGGCCGTGCGTGTGTGTTTGGTGGTAGATTCTGACAGTAATTTGTTTTACAGTAACCTATTAATAGATAAATGATTATTCCTGATAGTGATTAGAACAATTAATTAAATGTTATCTGCACCTTTGCTATATTTTGTTTGACGCTTCCCCTCATCACCCCAATTAAAAGACTTGGTGGTCTGCAGACAACTTTGTACTTTTTAGTGTTAGAGTAACAGACTTTGGTGGTAACTTTTATAGTTTCCTGAGTACGATTCTCCGGTCAAGGCCTGGTCTGAAATTTATTGAAATATATTTATCCATTTACATTAATTCTCTTGATTAAGGGAGGCCTTTACATACGCATACTATTATAAGTTTCTGTCCATCATTGCACTGCTATATCCCATTGCTATATGTCTTCGTTATCAAGAGCAAACAAACTTTATGTCTAAACAAACAAAAGTGCTGACTGTATTCATAAATATGAGCACAGGAATACAGATGTGAAAGTCCACCATTTGCTGACCAGACAGGTGTTTCTCTGGTAACAGTGGGGGGTTTAAGTTAAAAGTTAACCCTTCCCGCGCCAAGATGGCACATAGGGCGGTGCCCATCTCTGTTTCGTTAGCCCTGGGCCACACACAACGCAATCACTACAGCAGGGGGCTAGTCCACTGGTAGTGGTGTGTGTTCAACTTCCATACTCTACCCACTTGGCCATTGCACCGGCTTCAGTGTGTGTGTGTGTGGGGGGGGGGGTTAAGTAGCACTAAACAGCCAGGCTAATTGGCTGATCGGCCTTTTCTAGCATAGTGTTTGGGTTTGTAATCTGCCAAGCCAGGTTCAATCCCGGGTGTCTGCATGTTGTTTCTTTCTGTTTCTACGGACCGTAATTCCCAACGTCAACCTCTGAGACGCATGCGTATTCACGTATGTAATCCCCGCCAAGATGTGCGCATGTTAATGCATGTAATTCCCCCGTGTCCCATGTATGTTATCATGGCCCTAATTAGGCTTAATTACACGACACTTTAGCAGCCCTGCCACTCATGCATCCCAGCCTCACGCTGGTCCTGCCACATGCAGCAGCACACAGAGTACAGCTTAATGATGCCATCAGGGAATCATCAGCATCAGGGTCTGATGGAAACTGGGTTATCACAGGTAATAGTAGAGGCAGAACCAGATACTCAACACAGGAGAATCACGTTTCTTCTGTTTGTGACAGTAACTTACAGCCTCTTAAGCCAGGACTCACGTTTCTTCTGTAACTCTTCGGTTCAACCAATCTGGCTTGCATGTCATTAGCAGCTGTTCTATGGATTTTCTCATGCAATTGATAGCTATTTAGTGTCCATCCATCCATTTGCCCATTCATCCATCCATCCATTTGCCCATTCATCCATCCGTCCATCCGCCCATTCATCCATCCGTCCATCCATCCATCCATCCATCCATCCATCCATCCATCCATCCATCCATCCATCCATCCATCCATCCATCCATCCATCCATCCATCCATCCATCCATCCATCCATCCATCCATCCATCCATCCATCCATCCATCCATCCATCCATCCATCCATCCATCCACCCGTCCATCCGCCCATCCATCCATTCACTCCTTACCTTCCACAGTGATACAGAGGATGATTGACAGCTGTCAGCTTACCTTCCACAGGGATGCAGGGGATGATTGACAGCTGTCAGGGAATGATTGACAGATGTCAGGGGATGATTGACAGCTGTCAGGGGATGATTTACAGCTGTCAGGGGATGATTTACAGCTGTCAGCTTACCTTCCACAGGGATGCAGGGGATGATTGACAGCTGTCAGCTTACCTTCCACAGGGATGCAGGGGGTGATTGACAGCTGTCAGCTTACCTTTCACAGGGATGCAGGGGTTGATTGACATGTCAACTTACCTTCCACAGTGATGCAGGGGATGATTGACAGCTGTCAGCTTACCTTCCACAGTGATGCAGGGGATGATTGACAGATGTCAGCTTACCTTCCACAGTGATGCAGGGGATGATTGACAGATGTCAGCTTACCTTCCACAGTGATGCAGGGGATGATTGACAGCTGTCAGCTTACCTTCCACAGTGATGCAGGGGATGATTGACAGATGTCAGTTTACCTTCCACAGTGATGCAGGGGATGATTGACAGATGTCAGTTTACCTTCCACAGTGATGCAGGGGATGATTGACTGCTGTCAGCTTACCTTCCACAGTGATGCAGAGGATGATTGACAGATGTCAGCTTACCTTCCACAGTGATGCAGGGGATGATTGACGTCCTCCTCAGCTGACTTCCCCGTCTCCCTAGCAACAGCATCCTTGACTCCGGCAGAGCGAGCAGGTCGGATGAACGAGGGGGTTCTGGTGTGAAGTGTGGGAAAACAAATGTTGTTGCATGGGAGTCTGTTACTGTGAACTTAAAGCCTGCAGGAGGGTCTGCATGGGGGGATCTCAACAATGCTTTATCCTAGTGGGACCGCCTATGTTAAATTGACAAAGCTAGTCAAAGCAAAACGTTGCCACCTTTCTCGAAGCCCTGTGTTTGCAGAAGCAGGGATTAAGTACGTAGTTATCAAGCAAACGTTACAAGTCACTTGCAAGGACATCAGATAAACTATCCACAGCAAGATACTTGTTTTGGATAATTCTGCCACCAAAAATAGATCTGATTCACAATACTAATGATATAAATAATGAGAGTGGTGCTATTCATACTGTAAACAGTCAAGTAAACTTCTACTAGTAAACAATTCCCTGAACTCCAACTCATCAAACAACAAACCAGCAAACTAACCAACCCCAAAATCTAAATTTTCAAACAATTATTGAAGCCAGGTAAGACTTAAACAGCAATAACAACAGAAAAGCACCACTCAGCTGACCATAAGACATTATCATTCAGTGCTACTTGCTTTCTAGTCACTCCTTACTAAGCAGTTACTTAAACAATTCAAGATGTACAGTCATGTATCTTAGAAGATTTGTCATGTCCTAAATTTGTCCTCTAGTCACCCTACTCCAGTGTAAGGTAATAAAACACCTGCAGGCTTGCACAATGTCATGTATTTTCTACAATCCCGTAATAAGAACACTCGTGCTCTCAACTCCATTCCTATTAGTTACAATTCCCTATACTTGTCCTCTAGTCACCCTACTCTAGAGTAGCGTAAAAGTCAAATTATATAGGCTTGCACATGTATTTTCTACAATCCCTTAATAAGAACACTCGTGCTCTCAACTCCATTCCAGGTATAAGTTACAATTGCCTATACTTGTCCTCTAGTCACCCCTCGCTGTAAAGTAACAAACAACTCCAGACTGCATCTGAGTAATTTAATTAAACCAGTGCAGCCAAGTAGAAATATGTGATGTACTTGTTACATTCATTACTTTTTTACATCACAAAACCAAGACCATAACAAAGTCAAGGTTATATTAAGAAATTCAATGTAAATTATACAGAATGTCTTAACTAGAGTCAGGATTCTACATAGGATGTCGCAATGTCTAAAAAAAAAACAGGGGAGAGATTTGAGATTTAAAAGTGCAATGAAACTTGAATACAAATGAATCTGAATAAAGATGCAGATTTGCATGTAAATACTTTGATTCCTTTCCCCCCAAAAAACACTGCTCGAATGGAACTTGAAAATTTCTAAGGCCATTTATATAAAATATGACATCTCCTTGACAAATATTGAAAGTTTTTTCAGGCTCTCAGATTCAAACCCACACTAGTACTACTTATTAAACAACAATGATTTTGTTATGATTCATGATAATCCTAAGGTTTAATTTTGAAACAAGCCAGTTCAGAACCTGAAATCCATAAAGCTCATAAGTCCCTGGATAGCTATCGTTATAGAAAAATAATTCCACAGGGGAGTAGAAAATTCAGTAAGAATCCCTCACCGAGATCTTTATCTCAAAAAGCCTGCAGCTCGGCCTACTGAGTGTACAAACTAAGGTACCTAAAAGTAACTGTGACATTACCTAAATGTTGGAAAACAGTGAATCACTGCGGTCGATTCCCAGACGGACATTTCAAAGTCCTGATGACTATTTGAATGTGCTCAAAGGCTCCTTGACAAAACATAAAGCTTTAAGCAGCATTTAAAGCCATTTTCTCAAAAATTTGACTAAAAAATTTTACTCCATCTGTTAATTTCTTGACATCAATAGTTATCAAACTGCTGATGTCTACCAGCATCATTGCAGTACTTAGCTTTCTCATGTTTGTGATTCTACACCTCAGAACAGGTGAGATACCTGTCCATCCTGTCATCTTAAGACTCATCAGGTGTCTAATAACATATCCATCTGTATGTTACTCTAGAAATGATGACAATCAAACTAAACTGCAGCAAAGCGTGAGCGTGGGTTTAAACTGCTACAGGACAGGAAATGAAGATAACATCTTTAGACTCATCAGGGGTCCAATAACATATTCATCTGCATGTTACTCTAGAAATGTTGACAATCAGTATCTGTATCCGTTGCAGCAGCAGCTCAGGTTATATTACACTGAACGATCCGTCACACCTAACTTCTGCACATCTATATGCAAGCGTTCTTTAAAACTATCCAGAGAAGAGGCCCCTACTGTGCTTGGTGATAACAAGTTCCACTCTACAAGACGTACAAACTAAACTGCAAAGCTTGAGCGTGGGTTTAAACTGCTATACTCAACAGGAAATGAAGATCAGAATGATGAGTAATGACAGTCCAGGTCTCGAAATACTTTTTTCTGCATACCTGCACTGGTGCAGGTAACATTGAAAATTACCTGCACCAGATAAAATTTGCCTGCACCACTCTGAATTTAGGAAGTATGGATCATACTAGAACACTTCAGGAACCATTTTTTTCTTTCATACTTTATATTTGGTAACATTCAATGCAGATACCACAATGCAGCTATTAACAATCCACATTATACCTATATCATGACATTTATGTATAAAACCCAGTACATGGACCAGTGCAGGTTAGGTGCAGGTAGACATCTTCAATTTTACCTGCACTAACCTGTATATGCAGGTGGTATTTTGAGCCCAGCAGTCTAATAATGATGATGATGAGGGCTTTACACAAAACATCATCAATCGATCAGTCTATTTTAATGACACATCTTAATCCAACCAAGTAGCTTAAATCAAAGCAAACACCATTTGAAGACACTTCATGCACTTTGATCTGATAAAATACCGTTCAATGTGTAAAGTACTAGTATCTAAACCATGCAAAAGTTGCAATTGTAGAATAGTATTCTTGCTATTTCCGATTACATCAATTTTAGTCAAAAAATTGCTATCACCCCACCATGCTTTACACATAACAACAACTTGAAATTACAAACACCTTGAACACAAATTGTTTGTACAATGTGCAATAATTATACAATCAACTGAAATCACTTCAAATTTATTGCAAACTATCTAAAAACAGATCACACTAAACTCCACTACAAACATCAGGGCTGTATCTAGCTTTAAATTTTTTTCTGTCACTTTCATTGTTCGGAAGCCAAAGTTGCTGATTTTCCTTATAATCATTTCAAGCATTTTTTTTCACAATTTTCATTTATTCTATGTACTGAAGTTCCAATTTTCGGGGCGGATGGGGTGAAATTATTAATTAGCTACTAGCAATTAGCCTGGAGAACCAAAAATACTTGATGTTTATAACCTGGATGCACCTGAGACCAGCTTGTACAAAGTAAATGGCAGGGTCACGATTGATGATTGTAGGCCATTCTACAGGGATCCATTTCTCTGTTAGTGTGACATCTGACAGCTGAAATTTGTGTGACACATGCAAAACTATCCTAAGAAAACCCTTGGTTATATCATATGACTTCATGTTACTAATATGCAGGGCTCAAAATTCATTTTGAGGATTAGTGCACTGGTGCACCCAACCTAGAAAATTTGGTGCACAAAAAAATTTTTGGGTGCACCACATTATCTTTCTAACACTTAGATGTCAAGAATATGGTCTTTTATAGTATACTGATATCTTTGTATACATAAACCTATAAAATATTTGAGTAAAAAATTGGGTGCACAACTCCAATTTGGGGTGCACCTGGGCGCACAAACACCCAGTATTCCGAGCCCTGAATATGTATACTGCATTGATGAGTTGTGACCACATGAAGCTCTAAACAAGAGGATTTCAGTATAGCACTGAACAAGCATTGCCAAAAGAATCCCATGCTACAAAAACACTCCAACCCTTCCAAACACAACTCTTACCAAACCAGTGTAGATTCAAACTGAAATGTCGCTGGGAATGGTCCTGACAATTTGTACTTGACATTGACACAAATCTCCACAACAGAGAAACCTTACAGTCTCCTGTAACCCTCCGACCAAAGTGACTCTCCATACACTGACTGTACACAAACATTCCCACCCTGACACGTTCCCGAATCCCTACAAATCTACATGTAGAACTTAATTTCAAAACATGACTCAGTGATAATTCAGATAATCTGTAGCCATAACACAAATTTTGCTATCTGCAACTACAGTCAAGCACAACGAAATCTACTGTACAATGCAGAGAAATCTGTAACCAACCTGTAACAGACGGAGGCTGTGGTACCGACCCTACACACGGCGTGTCGTACGTTATGTGGCTGTAACAGACGGAGGCTGTGGTACCGACCCTACACACGGCGTGTCGTACGTTATGTGGCTGATTCACATGCATCAACCCAGTAATAAGGCGGGCTGGGCTGTGGCAAGTTAACGCCTTGTATGTCATCACTGGCATTGTTTTATTGTTATAGTCAGGTCCATATTATGCTACTGTAAATGCATTTAAGTTCACGGGGATTTAATTTCGCGGTAGCAAGAAAAAGGACTTTTCGCGGTGGTTTTAAGTTCGCGGTAGCACCATGTACTGTAGTCTCTTCATGCCATGGAAAATGTTTGCGGTGGTTTTAAGTTTGCGGTAAAGCGGCCACCGCGAAAACCGCAAACATTAATCCACCGCGAACATTTCTGCATTTACAGTATTTCACATGTAATAAATTTTTCCCTGTCAAAGATTTTTTTTTTTTTCCAATAGTGAAGTGTGGCATCATGTTGGCATAATGGTTTAAGGGTGTTTGGCCAAGACCTAACTTAAAGATAATTTAGAGTTTGAATCCTCTGACATGCCATCAATGTTGTGCCCTTGGGATTTTTAAGACACTTAACACGACTTTCCTCAAGATACCCACTGACAGGTGTAAAAAAAAAAACTTGCATTTTATCATCTTTCCATTTTTGGTTGGAAAGACTGTGGCAACGACTATAAATTTCTTTTGATTGCGCCCCTGGATATTTTCCCACAAATCCCACCCTAACCTCCCCAGTACTGTAACCATGATACTGTAAAACCTACCAACACTACACCGCCATGGGAAACATCAGAAACAAGCTCTAATCCGGTCATAAGCAGGCAACTCACAGTAACAGCTGAATTTCCCACAAATGAAAAACACAAAAAAACTTGATGACGATATTCTATTTCTGCAACAGAATTTCAAGGCTACCGCGTCGGACTAAATGCCATAAGTGCATACTGGTTACTGTACTTTTTATACTGTATGGTTCAATTAAAATCATTATGGCTTCCTGTTTTCCAATTGTGTTTTTAGATTAATAAAATGCCCATGATTGTTGTGTGATTGTCATTTTCAACAGGTTCACTTTTTCTAATTTTGTTGCTGATCCAAATTTGCCTATAAAAATCTGTAACAGTTAATTATTAGTAATAATATTTTCCAAGCAAATTTGCAGTGGAAAAATGTGAACAAACATACATGTATATCAATGTCCAATTATAGCAATGTCCATGCTCAGTTCAGAACTGAATGTCTTAGATAGCTCTAGGTTTGAGTGTGTGGCTTGTTCAGTTTAGCAGCCGCAGCCTGCAATTATCATCAATCAATCAAACAAATTATTTCTAACAAAAGAAATGGGAAATAAAATGAAAGCATTCTCCATCCCCACCCAAACCCTTTAGAAACTGCCCAGTTGCATATCTGGCATTTAATCGCTTGGGACACCAAAAGTGGACAATGTATCGACCTAAAAACGTTCTCTCTAATTGGGGTTGATGAAATAATTGGACGATCACTGTGCTTCACATGTCCGAACATGACGGCCGTGTGATATCCGACCGGATATTGGTCGGCTTCGGTTATGGGTTAAGCCATTAGTTACGGAGGTGGGCAGAGGCAGGTCAATTGTCAGGTCGTCGCAAAGCTGCATTGTGCTGCCTTATTTCTATGGAAAGCTTTAAGTTGGAGACATCACTTAATACAAATTTGATGCAAGAAGGAAAATTCAAAATTGTGAGAGTAATCATGTCATATACATACATCATACGTCCACCATTCTGGACGTGTTATGACATATATGTTCCTTTCTCGACAACCGTAATGTTATTCCAAGGTCTGACACAGTGGAAATGAAATGTTTGGTTTACATCAATCATTCTCTGCCCTTCTGCTGCAGTTAGGCTTTTGAAACAGGCTGAAGGGAAATCATGAGTTCTTTGCACTTAGATTTCATGGATGTTCTTGGCATTGGGTAAATGGCAAACATCACTCTCAGATTGGTACCTACTGGCTATACAGGGTGGATAGAACTATCACCTACATGTACCAGCCTTATGGAGCTGTTGTTGATAATACATGTTGGTACAGAGGCTGATATTTATCTTCCACCATTTTGTGTGCATGAGAAGGTCAGAACGTGTTCTAGAAAGGTCAGGCTCACTCACAACAGCACCTCCAGAGATTACCGTGGCAACCATGGAACATTTTCTCCATATATAGAAATTACTAAATATCTAGTATGTAATACTAAAATTTAAGTAAGAAGGCAACATTGATATATTTGTTAATCATAACAGGTCCTAGATAAAAGAAACTGGAGGCATTAAAAAAATTGCTGGAGGCATAAGACATGGCATAGAGCATATAGAGCATTATGTACTCAGAAATATGCTGTCTTCATTGAAATCTTCTGAAAGTCTGAAAGTTTAAGTAATATGTAGATTTTAAGTCTTCTGAATGAAAACTTCATGGGGTAATATTAAGTCTAATCTCAATGAAATCTGTCTAAATGAAAAAAAAAAATATTATTCATTTCTGACATGGATGTTGAAAACCATACTGAACCATTAACTATTGATTGGCAAGACAAAGGGATACTTCTGCATGGTCTGCTACATTTCTATAGCAGTGTGTATTCATCACTACAATCTATGATGCCAATCTAAGGGATGGATATTAGAAAAGAAAGATTCAGAAAGAAGCATCTCTGACTGAATCCGTCGGAGTTGGAAAGGGAAGAACATCTTCAGAAAATGTAAATTGAACATCCTTGTCTGAAATAACAGATTGAAATAACTCCTATTTGACATTTCCCAGTCGAGAGTATTCCGTATGCAGTTTGTGCCATGAGTGTGTTGAGTGCGTGGATAACAGGTCAACGGGTCAGGTTTTCATGTTAAGTGGTCATTCTGCTCAAACACTTCAACACAGCCTTATATAAGGGGACTGTCTCAACACTTCTTGGGTTTTGTTCACAATAACTTTTGACAACAATTTCATTCAGTGGGCTGGATGAAAATTCTGTTTTTGAAATGAATAACAGTTACTGAAAAGAACTCCCTTCAGCACATTATTCTAAGTTACATGTAAATGTCTGGAGACACAAAGCTAGCTCATCAATAGCTGGGTTTTGTACACACAACAAGGATTCTATTCGGTGGGCTGGATAGCAAAAAATGTCAATAGGTCTGGCCTGCTTTTGAAAATAAAATCAATGAAAGTCCTCAAACCCAAAACTTTTAGAGCTTGTCCACAGGTTACACATTTACATGTACAATATCGTATTAAAACATTTTTAAGTATGAGACACACATGTGCAACTCAGTGGTTCAGTGCTCAGTGCTTTGGGGTTTTGTTTAGACAAAGTCAATGTAAAGCAGTCACTTGTATATACAATACAGACTCTCCCAATCACTTAAATCAAAGATAATACAATGTATGAGGCATGTAAGCATGTTGTCTAAATTAGCACATTTATTTACTATTTCTGCTCAGCTATTCAACAATAAAATCAATCAGAATCATGAATTCCTTCAGTCCAAAATGAAACTAAAATGCTTTCTTAGTCCTCAGCTTGAGAATTGAGATAAAGAAACCTAAATGCATTAGACCTGAAACCATTTCCACAGATAAAGCTGTGCACAGTACTAAATAGTCTCACTGTATACATGCTGGTACATAATGGTTTAGTGTCAAAACCAGTACACTGAAAGATTGACCATTTCTCAAACAATAGTCGCTACAAGACAGTGTGGCATTCTTCAACTAAGAAACTCTGTCAAACATCTGCTAGAAATTACATGCCACTAATGTAACAGACAAGAATTATATCATGTTGAAACTTCTGAATCAGTTCTCTGAATTAAGCCCACAACAACTCCAAGCCTAAGGTATTAGCTAAAAGTTACAATCTAGTTGACTCTTGAAATACTATTAACAAAGGAAAAGTTCTTTCTATGTCATACAGGATATGTAAAGAAACAACAAAGAAGATAAAAAGAAGGCAGACGACGTACCCCCAGCCATGGCTCAGAGGTGTTCCCTCCAGCCCCTGACACCAGCCTACAGGAACAGCCCCTCCAACTCTCCCCACATCTGGTCTCGCTTGTTGAGCACTCAGGACCACTTAAACAATTCACACCT